>NC_133481.1:8078886-8379521 GCF_025370935.1 Choristoneura fumiferana | reverse complement strand
AGATCGAGGACCAGAAAATGTAGAAGAAACAAAGATCTTGAATTAAATCCAGATCAAGAGTGTGAAGTGGTAGTAAGAAGAGGATCCGGTAGGCCAAAAGTAATTCGTACGGGTCGCCCAGGACGACCGAGGAAGGTCTACAACTATGTTGAAGTAGAAGAAAGAAATAGCGAGTCAGAAGACAGAAGAGTATAGCGATTGCATCGACTACGCAGGCGCAGCTTCAGAAATATCTTTTGAACGACGCTTTACGTAGCTCTGAACGCTCGGAATGGGAAGCTGCCATACTGTCCGAAATAAGGAGCCTAGTACAAAAGGGCACCTGGATTATTGTCAAAACACCACCAAACACAAATGTCGTTGGCTAGGTACGTACTTACCACCAAAATAAACGTCGATAAAACTACTAAGAAAAGGCCAGGTTAGTGGCACAAGGATTTAGCCAGCGTTTTGGAGTGGATTATGAGAAAACATTTGCGCCAGTTTGCCAGATTAGAAACAGTACGATTAATGATGGCAATTGCTGTAGAGATGGACTTAGAGATTCATCAAGTGGATATCAATACTGCATACTTAAATGGAAACTTGGATGAACAGATTTACATGCGTATCCACGCTTACTAAAGGAATGTTTGTTAAAATTGGCCATGATAAATGACGATGATCCAGTGGTAGTGAAAAACGCAAAGGAAATGCTCGAGGGTTTGAAAACTGGAGGTGATACATGTCTACTAAAGAAATCTTTATATGGGTAAAACAGGCTGGGCGACAATGGAATATACGGTTTGACAAGAAACTAAAAAAGAGATGGGATTTAGAAACAGTCTCTAATGAGCCATGTCTGTATATGAGGCATCAAGATGGCAAAATATTATTTGTCCTTGTTTTTGAGACGATGTACTGATTGCATCAGACTGTGAAGGCCGGATATGCAGATTTAAAGACGAATTGAAAAGGAGTTCGATCTCAAGATTACGGAAAGGTTAAATACTTTTTGGGATAGACATTAAAAAAAATGAAAATGGCATTACATGTCACAGGAAGGTATGTCAAGACTATTTTGGAAAAATTTGTCTATCTAACTGCAATTCTTGTAAAACTCCGATGAATTGTCAGATATATTTTTCAAGCGAACCAAAAAGACAAAGTCGAAGAAAAATGGCCATACCGCGAACTAATTGGTTCGCTTATGTATTGTCTGTAGCAACAAGGCCTGACATTACGAAACTGTTGTTAAACTTGCTCAGTTTGTAAGTAATCTAATTTGAGTCACTGGAAGGCAGCAAAAAGGGTCTTACGCTACTCTCAAGGCACCGGCGAACTATGGTCTGAGTTATAGAAAACTGGTAAGCCGATTCAAGCATACTGTGATGCAAATTGGGGTAGTTGCCCAATAGATCGGAAATCTTATTCTGGTATTGTTGTATTCTAGGAGAGCTAGTATTTCTTGGTCCTCTAGAAAACAGAAGACAGTAGCGACGTCTAGTTGTGAAGCGGAGTACGTCAGTCTTGCGGAAGCATTCAAGGAAGGTCTATATCTTCAAAGTCTGCTAACAGAAATGAAGTTACCAGGGTATGCAACTATATCTATTTATAACGATAGTCAATCAGCGATGTTTTTCTTGCGCAGGATCCCGTCTTTCATGGTAGAAGTAACATATTGATATAAGTATCATTTTATTAGGGGTGTTTTAAAGACAACAATAATATAATGTTGGACATGTACTACGGAATCCATGTTGGCAGATGTATTGACAAAAGCACTGCCTAGCATAAAACATAATAGATGTTTGAATGGCTTAGGTCTTAAACCTTGCTAATCCATAGTTTTTTTTGTCAACGAGTTGACCTTTAAGTTTGTTCTGTTGTATCATTTAATTGCTTAAGGTAGTACTAGGTACAAATTGTTTTATTTGTTTATGTTGCGTTGATAACTTATGAAAAGCAATAAACTTGCATTTGAGAGGCGTGTTGAGGTTCATTATGGTAGGTAGAGTAGTTTGGTAGGTGGTTATTAGATAGTACATTTTTCATATTGACATGTTACTCTATCGTTTCGTATCGTTCCCTATAAATAGGATAGGATAGGTTAGGTTAGCAAATTATAAAATAGTGTTTTGAATTTACTGGCTATTTTTATTTTAATAACCTTATGTTGATGTTATTCGATCCACAACACGTCTCATGGTTTCTGGGCTGTCCAGGGGAACCTGTAACCATAATGTTATCTAAACCCGTAACTTCAACAAGCGTTATCTAAAACATTTTAGATTCTAAAATGATCCTAGGTATCCATACTCCATGCTAATATAATAAATGCAAAACTAATTCTGTGTGTCTGTTATCTCCTCACCTCACTGCTAAATAGCTAAACCAAATTAGATAAAGTTTGGTTTGGAAATAGTTTGAGACCCTAGGCTAGGAAGGCCATAGGACATTTTCTTTTATTATTATTAATTAACTTGTCTTTACTAACTATTTGAATCAGTCGTTACTTTGCGGAGGTCCATATCAATAAACTGAAACAATTAGTACTTTGCTCACCCGCGACCTTATAATAGCTACGTTCATGCGAGAAACGTGTGTTCATGCAGTTCCTCCATCTCCACACTGTACGAACACACAAAAAACGCACGAACCATCTCCCACCACCACCACACTACGCTGACGCGTTTTGAACTCAATCAGAGCTCATCGTCAGAGCAACACAACCGTTTACCGTGCTCCCAGATATCAGTCTACATCTAAACTATAACTAACTATAAACGTAGCTATCATAACCGCGACCTTATGGTCATGGGTAAGCAAAGTAATCGTTTCAGTTCATTTACTAACTAAGAATATCCCCTAGTCTCTAGTGCGCTGATGGTTTATGGCACTTCGGGCGACGAGTTTTTGTACTTAGAATCACCTTTGCAATGGTAGACACCAAACGCTAATGAGCAACCACCATATTGCATAGGTGGTTCCCACGGAACAGCGATAAACGAATTCTGGCCAAACAAAGAAGCAGGCAAAAGCTAGACCTAAATAAGTAAGTATGTTAGTTTATGGGTTAAATTAAAAATTGTTAAAGTTTCTTGCCGATTGGCCAGCAGCATTTATCCAGTAGAATGCAAATCGGTCTGTCTCTCTGAAGTAGCCTTGGACCTGTCTGTTGACGATGAGAGTCTGCCGAGGACTACTCAGGAACGCCTGCTGACCCGGCCATTGGAGTGCATTTACCCACTCCAGTTGACCTGCAACACGGTTAAACCTAATAAAGTTTTGTTGAGAAATAAAGATTACAGTTAGGTTACGTTAGGTTAACAATCAGTCTGATTTTCGAAATTTCGGGTCTTTAGAACTATGGAATTGCAGTCTTGCTAAGATGTACAAAGTCTTCATAAGATGTACCGTCAGCCAAATAAGTGATCTATCAATTTTTAAGCAAGTTCCTATCAAATAAATATGTCGCTAAAGTCAAACTTTCTAGTTGACAGACACGTCATTATTACTATTGGCATTATTGTTTTATGAGATGAAAACAAATATCAACTTTAGGGTGACCCACATATTTGGCTGATGGTATAAAGGTCAACTTATCCCTTTAAGGGATCGGTAAGGATAAAGACCCAATAATTTCTCTAGTATATTTTTAGGTCGGTATATATATATGGTAGTTACCTACTTGATCTACATACAAGTGTACCCATTGCAAATTAGTAATTCTCATTGACATAATCATTTATCGCAAATTTATTGTATTAGCTGTGAAATTAATATTTCACTTTACATTGCAGCTAAAAGGTGAAGTACCTGGTGTGTTGGACACTGCGTCTAGGTTGCCGTTGTAGATAGTCACGCTGAGATCCGTGTTTTGGAGTATGTATTCAACTGGGAACAATGAAGATTACAATCACATGACACCTTTTATTTAATTTTATGGATTATTGTATTGAAGCGTATAATAGCGAGTTCTGAGAGTTTGTTAAACTCCTCAAGAAGAAATCCATAAACTTATCGCGTTGGTGATTCTCGACACATTTATTAAAGTAGTACTAGCTGTGCCCGCGACTTTATCCGCCTGGAATTAGATCTATTTTAGCCTGTCACAAAACGCAACGTATAATATAGTATAAAATATCAACCATATTTTTAGAGTTCCGTAGCTCAAAAGAAAAAAATAATCATTTTAAAATCACTACGCTATTCGTCTGGCTGTCTGTCTGTCACGATATATTTTCTCAGGAATGCTAGGAGAAATATTGTTAACACTTTCTAAATGTATTCCATGTAAATTCAAACAGTTTCAGACAGATCTCTTACAGTTTTATTTCTATACCTATATGTATAAATAATGAAATAAATTACACGTATCTTAAAGGTATCTAGCTAATCAAAAGATCGTAGGGTAAGTATTTACTTAGTTTTTGGTATCATAGGTTGTGCTTCTAAGTAATGTGAGAGTGAATTTTATTTTGCAGAATGCTACCGGGTTCGGAAACCCCTCGTATATATGTACTTGATGCATTATAATATAAGCATACTTTTGTTGGTGTCTGGCTCCATAAACGAACTTCTAAATGCCAGGAGAGCAGCATTTTGTCGCGCGCCGTAAGAACCGCGACTGATTCCCAAGGCAGATGCTACAGTGGTGTCCATAAACCTGGACGTGTCAATGTCAAACATGCGGTTGAGGTATTCTTGCTGTCCAAAATATCCTGAAAATTAAATTAACATTGGAATTTTCCTTTGAAGCTTCAGTAGGTAACTAGAACCAATTACCGGATTTAACGAGCGAGCGTCAGTATCCTAGTTAGTCTGGTTTGGCATAATTGCGGTGCACAATAGCTTATGTAAGTGAGTGCATGACCTTGCCGGGCGTCACGTGGCAATTTTTCAACAATGTGTCCTAAATTAACGGCCGCCGCTCCAACAATTTCGTTTGTGTATTCGCCCAACGACAAGAAGTGATCAAAAGCTGCTCCCAGTTGTCCGTTGTTAACTAAATCGGTGGTTTCCTTTGAGAATCTCTCAATAGCCTCGCGCCCGTTCTCGTCCACGTATCCGAGCTCCCACAAGTAAAAGCTGAGTTTCGTTAGAGCAAGAGCTGGAGATACTATTCCATTGGCGATTACAATGCCAGAAAGATTGTGAGTAAATGCCTGAAATATAAAAACCAGACTTCTTAACCAAGCCCAAAACACAAACGATTCATTAGATGAACTAGGTATTAATAGATTTAATTAGGTATTGAAATTTGCAAAGGCAAAAAAATATGCGTCAATTATTAACCTACTTGAAATTACTTACAATTTCATTTTCTCCCGTCAGACGAAGAGCGAGAGCCAGCCCCAACTGCGATCCATGACCTTGGCCAAATATGTAAAGGGGTGTATCTTCATACCCGCCATGCATTGAGTAAAACGATTCCAAAGTAAACATCAAGTGATCAACTGAAATCGAACACAAATGGTTTACGGAACCGTGATAATTAATTTCAATCAACATCAAAAGTGGGGCTTACTGTTCTCCTCAAGGGTATTTGGAATTGAACTATCCGATTGTGCCGCACTGAAGCCGGTGCCTAAAGGCGCATCCACGAATAACAGATTGTATTGATCGACCTGCAAAGGCAAAAGCTAAGTGACCGCAATTCACAGATTCCACAAGTTCTCGCTTTGTCAAATCCTTACCCAAGACTCATTACGTTTGTTTAGATTGAAATCATATGGTCCGAACATTCCGAAATTGGCGAGTAAACTTGGCGGAGCTCCTGTCACCCCATCAAGCCATAGAATGATTGGTCGGGAAGTAGGTTCTTCGGCATGCGATGGGAAGAACCACCAGAACATGTCACCGCTGCGTCGTATTCTGGTGACCGCTGCTGTGTTTTCAACATCGCCTATAGATCGGCTGTTGAGCTCTGTCAAGAAGGTCAGATTTATTATTTGCATAATGATTTACTGAAATAGTACGACTAGTATGACTACAGTAAAGTAGTAAAGACTACGTATAAAGAGATGCTGATATTAGGTAATATACATCGTTCACAGCATTATTATCATGCGTGAGGTGATCGGTAGTGTGCATAGAAGCATACTTTCAGTCAGTTGTTTACGAGAAGGTACACAGGACCGTCTTTTACCTATTAGAGGCCCTGGGCACAACATGCTGCATTCGGTACCTAAGCCTGATTTTCAGGCGAGAGTGGAGTAGCTATCGGTTATCGTTTGGTAATGGAGTAGAGACTAGGGGGCCCCAACGCATCGCGGGGCCCTGGGCCGTGCGTGCTGAAGGTACATCAAAGGCGTCAAAAATATCCACGCATCTTTATGCCTCTAACCATAAGGTTGGTGTTTACATTCCGAGAATTCTTGACTAGATGGCTGTACAGATATTTATGCCCTCGACTGCATAAAACACATGAAATTATCAGACACCAAGCGAATAACATGTCCAAAGGCACAGAGCCAAAGGCGAACTTATAGCTTAGCGATCTTTAAGAGGAAGGGGGAGGGAGGGAGGGAAAGGGTATGTCTCAGGCTTAAAATTTAATTTTCGCTTCAATATATTGGAGTTAAGAATAAAATAACATACTTAGGTAATTAACTGAATGTTTCAATACTGGACAAAGATTAGGTAAGAGTGCTTCTTTAACATTGAGAACTGACTTTTTTATCACCTTTTGCATAATATGTTATACTTACCCACTGTTGTAAAAGGGTCACGTCCAGCGACCAGCCACCAAATAAGCACACCTAAGCCGGCGGCTATCACCACACCAGCAGTTACCGAAATTATAATAACTGATTTTTTCACCATTGTTATATTCTACCTGCCTAATTGATTACTAAACCAAATTGTATATCACTAAATTCTCAAATAATGCAGTCCCAAGATTATGGTAGTATTTGTTTATCTATCGATAGTGTATTATAGGTATCTGATTATCATTTTTAAGGCGATTTACTTCGATAGTGAGTTAATGATTTCATGTACAGTTTTAATCACTTTGGTTATTCCCCATTTGATGAAATTCTTAGAATTTCTATCTTAGTATTTACCAAGTTATGATTTGGGACTTGATTGTGGATCGCCAGCGGATAGTGGGAGAGCTATATAAATCCGTGCAATCTACGAAATACGTCCTTGTGTACTTACTTATATCTTGCTTATACCTACCTTCTTTCTATAATAAGTCAAAGGGAGGGCCGCATAGGTATGTAGGTACTTCGTAACTTATTAACCAAATCAACATCCAGATAGCTCTGTGAACCACCGTTGTCTTTTTTCGTGTTTTAACGTTATTTATATATTAAAGTATATTAAACAAGAGAGTAATAATTGTAAATACTTCCATGTCGAAGTCTCGTTTGCAGTCTTCTTACTTTATTAATATTATAAATGCGAAAGTTTCTCTGTCTGTCTGTTGCCTTTTCATGCTTAAACTAATGAACCAATTTAGACGAAATTTGGCATGGAGATAGGTTGATTCTCTAGAAAGGACATAGGATAGTTTTTATCCCGACATATTGCATTTTACCCGCGCAATAGCGGTAAATAAACGGTTACTAGTAAGATGCTGTTTCTACCTCTAGTTACCTAGGTGTTGGCTCTGCCGCCACGCTGAAGTTTTCTATCTTGCCCATTTTTAATGCATAAAAGGATGGATATTTAATACTTACTTATTCTTATTAGAGCAAAAAAAAACAAGTTACTTTTCAGGTCTACGGCTTTTGCCGCTTCTGGATCTTTAATATATATTTATTTATACAAGGTGTTAATTAAATAACTGAAAACCTCAGACACCCCATTTTTTTTTCTTTTAAAGTAATTGATTGCATTTATTTTCGAATAGCTTCATTATTTCAAAAAATATGTGTTCTGCTAAATCTATAATTCTACTTGATTTCTAACTCTACACTCATATTTTGTAATTGTTTTTGCGCTTTGACGTTTTTAGAAGAAAACCAAACTGACAGCGAAACGGCCAGTATTAAATTACCTAAATATTATGTACTTATACTCGTAGTACGCAACCTCGCTTAAACATTTGCATGTTGCTTTCGTAACTTTTGGACTGGGCACAGTAAAAAGGTATTAAAAACACAAACACAACCTGATTTAAGACATAATGTAATCGATTCTACTGACGATTCTGAGCAAACTACTTTCTGGTTTTCAGTTATTTAATTAACACCTTGTATAAGTATTATGCCGTGGCTCAGTTACCCCCACACACACTTATACCCCACACTCACACACACTTAGCTTTGCACTGCTTAGATTCCAGACAATATACGGCAAACAAAGTTATCTATTTATCACAAAGATATGTAGCACTAAGTTACCTAATATCGACCTAATTATATCCAATTTTTAATAAATATGGAATTCAAAAATATAGGCGCTTCATCTGCGTCCTTTTTTAACCCCCGACGCAAAAAGAGGGGTGTTATAAGTTTGACCGCTATATGTTTGTCTGTCTGTCTGTGGCACCGTAGCTCTTAAACGGCTGGACCGATTTGAATGCATTTTTTTTATTTGAAATCAGGTTTTCTAGCGATGGTTCTTAGATATAGATATGTTTCACCAAAATCGGTTCAGCCGTTTTTGAGATATTGAACTTTGAAGTGACAAAGTCGGGGGTTTTTTTCAAGTGTCAATCTACGTTGATAAAGGTGATTATATATCATGTACCTAACGTCAGTACATATATACTATTAGACTCACATATAGGTTGTGTCATTCTCTAAAACAAAAATAAGTGCAGTAGAACATTTTTTATTAGCTTACTAGGTTTTTTGGGTTATGTAATAAAACAAAAATTAATCATACAAAAAAAATATATTTACAAAATTGGAAAGTGCCGTAATTATCAACCGAATCTGGTCATATCTCGTAGGAAAGCATTAGCTCCAGCTGGATTGTCCCTTGGGACCTAAAATAAATCACAAAGATAGTACGTCTAATTATTTTGGATTGTGCAGCAACAATGGCGATTAAACTTAAACAGTTTTTAATTATTATTATTCTAATATTATTCTAATTAATCCGTTAGTTACATTACATACAATTTTGGGCAGGTATTTTTCGAAAGTAAGACCAGCGCTGGGAATCGAACCCAGGTCCTCGGCATTCCGTGCCACGTGCTATACCGCTACACCACCGCTGGACAACGGTACAGACACGAATTTCTCCTATGCACCTCATATCTCAGCTTGTGTTGTTTCTTATTTAGCCACTTAAGCAGCGATACTAGCGACATCTATGCCGTAGCCCTCATCGAAAAACTTTCAGCATTCCATTGGAACTAACCGCTCACCCGGACAAGAGATATCGTTATTATTAAGCAATCAAATTAAGATTGGTTTTTGGAATCTTTTTGTATTTTTTATTTCAATTCCAAATCTTAAGGTATTTTTTCCTTACTCAATCTTCAAGGCTAGAGTGAATAGGCTGTTACTAAACCAGTGACACTGACACACCTTTGGCCTCTGCACTTTTCACCAGGTGAGATAGGGGTCAATCACGGGCCAGTTTCATGTTAAAACAGTGTTGCACGGCGTGACGTTACGCGGACTAGAAAACGCGAACCGGCTGTAATCTTCATCATCTTTTATTTAATTAACAAAAGAAAAAATAAATACGTGTCCAATAAATTATGATAACCTAGCTGACGGACTACTTGGATTTCTATAGGAAACTAGCCCATCATATAAGACGTAATGAGGGCTATCGTTTTTGTCTCACTAGATGGCGTACTGTAGCGTGAGGTTTTTAAGTATGGCTTTCAAAGTCTGTTATTACGGGCATGAAAACAAAGTTTAGATTAAAATCATATTTAATACACCTTAAAACCGTACCATAAAAATATCGAGCATGCCACAGTGTCGCATAGTCCCCGCTTTGTTCGGAAAAAAGGGAGGACAAAGGTTTCTGAAAGACAAAACTGTCTCAAAATACAGACATTCACTGCCCCGGAACGCATATTTGCCATAATTAATTTCAGATATTGCAAAATATTCACAAAATGATTCTAATTCTAAATAAACCTGCGTAGCTCACCCAAAAACTATGAGATTTGACATTTCGGAGACGCTACACTAGCGCCTCTAGTGACGAATTCATACGCGATAGCCCTTATTACGCGAGTCGACGCGCAAGAATGAGGGTAGATCGTACACGGTCTACACTACACAACATTAGCATCCACCTAAGCCGGCCACACACGCCAGGTTATAACCGGTGGTTATGCCTGCGGAGTTCATTTGTACAGGCATAAGCAAAATTTGAAATAAATAAGTATATGAAATTTTATATTTTTTGGTTATAAATGCCTGCACAAATAAACTGTGCAGGCATAACCATCGGTTATAACGTAGCGTATGTGGCCGGCTCTACCGGTGCCATGATGGTTTCAACTGAGAGTTTGTGCAGGTTTGTCGTTACGTGTGTGTGCCCCTATGAAACTCGGTCAGCCTGTTGGTATTGCTTGCACACGCGAAACCGACACGCAAAACCTAGCGTGTGTGGCCGGCTCTACAAAGTCTACAGTCTACGCGTAATAATGACGCATGCAACAGTTTACATTCCGTATTTTTTTTTAACCTCACCTATCTAAGGACACTTGGGTTGCTGAGACGATTCTAATGATACCTTAATTGTCTCAATCCGACCAGTGGTTTGAGAGATATGAGGTAATAAAGAATATTACATACTTACATACAAGATACGCGCGAAAAACAATAAGTACCTCTCTTTGCAGTGGGGTAACAAGCAAGACAAGTGTGTGTTAAACTTTATTCAACTTACGCTGTGGCCAGCAACATTTATCCAAAAGAATCTTAAGTTTCCATAAGATTTCGAATATCCTTCTAGCTGATTGTTTTCCCAAATTGGATTTCTAGAGGCGTTCCTGTAGTTGTCAGCTCCGGGCCATTGCAAGCGATCCATCCACATCAGTTGACCTTGAAGTTACATAAATTAGAAATTTAGGAGACAATAGATATCGAACAAAAAATGTTTGAACCAATCCTGCGCAAATAAGAGGCCCTTGCAGTGAGACTTTGTCAATGTCTGATTGGTCCTGTGGAAAGGTCGACTGAGAACTTACATTTCTCACTTCCATTGAACATTGAAAAAGCCCATACCATCCAAAACACCTGACCTGATGTATTCTGATCAAATTCCAAATCCAAATCTTCCTTATTACATCTCATACAAAATGTGTTTGCACAACTCTCATCAAATGCAAAAAACAATTAAGTGGAATGTGACCAGATCGAACACGTAGTGCTAACACAAGAAGCCCCTGGAAAGGCCGGCACAATCAAACCAGGGAACTTTAAATACCTTATTCTGCATGGTACCATACCAAATGCCCTTTGTCAACGATGCTGTACTAAAAAGTTCCTGCCATTTGGAAAAGCACTCCTCCTTAGCCACTTGCACTAATTCAGTACCATATGGCTTAGAAAGACGATCAATGTGACAGCCAGGCTAACCAATCTACCTGCCTGCTCATTACCAGCTACCCCAACATGAGATGGAATCCATTGCAAAACAATTTAGGTGGGTTACATTGCAAGAAATATATAAGTTTTATGACATCATAGGCATCGGTGTTGAAGTGCACTTCTCGAATCTGAAAGTGAAACTATGGTATTTTAATATTTTCTTGCTCTCGGGCGTTTCAGCCGCTGCGCCAGCTTTTTTGTTGTACCCTGGAGGTGTGAAGGGGATAGAGCTATATTTTACTTGTGCATTCACAAAAATGCACTTACACACACGTACACACACAGACGGGTGTGTAATGATCGGTGTAACAACATTTGATATAATTTCCAAGGATAGGAGCTTCTAACCTAACCTAACCACATCAAATCACAACATCACAATCAAATCGAATTAATAACAATAAAAATAAGTATGGTTTTTAAGACAAATTGCATCATATCAAATAAAAATAATATCAATTGTCGCATTATATCAATTGTTTCGTGGAACTTCGAAATTCGAGCGGCAATACACACAAGCACACACGCACATAGTGTGTGTACACTTAATCTTTTCATTTAAAACTAAAAAGCAAACAAAAATCTACAAACTACTATTTGTAATTCAACAGCAAACCTGTAGCTTTATTTGCATTGCTGGTCAGTTCAATAATTGTAATAATGAATTAAGAAGGTATTAATTAACTTACTTCCTTCGGTGACTGGCTTCATAAAGTCTCCCCTAAGCATGTCGAACACTCGACCAGACTGCGAGCCCCACCGAACGTGGGCAGGTATCCGCAGCGCCTCCTTCACTGGATTGTTCATCAGATAGTTGAGGTTGTACTCTTCCTGTCTCGTCATCGACGTGAAAGACAGGTCACGAATCATGATCTCCCTCGCTATTTCTAGATGACGAAGAAAAGTTTTTATTTTACTTAAAATGTAATTTAGGTCATTTATTTTGCTGACATTGGTATGTATTTACATATGTACACCTTGACATTTAATCTACATAATATACAAATTAACCTTAACACCAAATTTAAAGTCAATTTGAGTTACTAAAGTGTTTGTAAATCGACAAATAAGATTCAAAGTCAAAGTCAGAGTCAAAATATCTTAATTCAATTTAGGCTATAACAAGCACTTATGAATGTCAAAAAAAAACTACCACCGGTTCGGAAAAACCTCTGTTGAGAAGAATCCGTTAATAAACTCAACGAGGTATATATTTTTTTAAACAGATTTTAATTTTTTTGATTTGATTTAAACCAACCAATAAATATTGTACCAAATTTAAACAATTGCCCGAAAAAAGGAACAAAAAAAGGTTTGCCGTAACGATTCAGGCTCAGAATATAAAAAAATCTTATAAACTGTATTTTATCGATTCAGCAATAGTTAGAACATAGTTAATAAGTAGTGATAAATAAAGGTTCTAATAGAAATCATTTTCGATTACCAAGTTTACATCTTTGTTAGCTATTACAAGCAAATTACACGATCCCCCAAATTACGTGGTTAGCCTTTTCGGTAATACGCGAAACGTAAACAGTGTTCCCTGAATTACTCGTACTCCGTTAAGGTACCTACTTATACAGGTCAAATAGCTTAATTAACATTTTGATATATTAAACAGGGACCTATTTACCATAATCACTCCTAGTTTCCGGCCCCCAAGCTGGCATCTTGGTTAAAATATTATAGAAGTCAACGTTATGAGTTGCAGCGAACACTTCCCGTTGTGTAGCCGCCCATTGTAGAGTAGACTCTACATACAAGCCCTCGTTGAACAGTCTTTCTGCTTCTCTCGCAGCTTTTTGGATATTTTCGTAGCCGGCGTCATCGACCAAACCAGCCGCTAGTAGTAGTGGGCCCCATGTAAGAGTGAGGTCCACGGGATGTATCCAGGCGTTACCCATAGCTATACCACGCAGGTTGGATCTAATTGTTTGGGCTTGTTCCGCCTACGAAAATAAAGATACGGACTATAAACATCGACATTCCTCTTAATTTAAACAATGCCTCGTACGTATTTGTTATTTTCTCACCTCATGCATTCGTAGACCCATGTCGACAGCCATTTTTCCACCATAGGACTGCCCGTAAATGTAAAGCGGTACTCCCTCGAACTCCGGATGCGACTCATAGAAGCCTCGCATGAGATTAACAAAGTCCACAGCTGCAAAGCGTTTATATTTGTGAAAAGTATTTTTTGAAGTAGGTATTACGACAGCCAAATTTAATTACCGATTTGGTCATTTGTTGTAGTGTAATAGCTCCAATCATCGACATAGCTGTAACCCGTGCCTACGGGATTATCAACAAAGAGGACGTTGAAATTATTTACCTGTAATCAATAAATTGATTGACATAACAGAAAATATAATCCTTACTAACAATATAGATGCGAAAGTATGCGTGTCTGTCTGTTACCTCTTCATGCATAAGTTTATAAAAACCGCTGAACCGATTTAAAATAAATTTGCTATTAAGATAACTTGAGATCATGGGTAGGTACGTTATGACAGTTTTTATCCTGAAAATTTGCATACTTCCTGCGGGATAGTGATAAAAGTATTTTCACAGCCGGAGTCGCGGGAAGAAGCTGGTAAAAAAATGAAATGAAATTTTAATGAGTATTTATTTAAATGTCACGTGTTATATTACTTTAATTGCTTTATTTTTGCCTTAATATTGTCAGCTGAGCTTACCCAAGTGTAGTTCCTTTCCTGAAGTGACAAGTCGAGAGGTCCTAATATCTCGAAATTACCAATTCCAGTGGACGAGCCTCCCGGTCCACCTTGCAGCCAAACGATGAGAGGCCGTTCAGTGTAGTTGGGAACATCAGCAGTCGTATAAAACAACCAGTAGAACATATGAGCACCTCTACGTACTGTTACATAGTCGAAGTCCTGCTTAAATGGTCCAAATTGACCTGCAATAAAATACAATTATTTAACCACTTCACCATACTTAAAATGAAGATATCGCAATTCGGCTGTAATTTAGTTTTTTACCGTTCACTAAACAGCATAATACTGTTGAAATAATTAACCAATAATATAACATTTTAGGTGATGCGTTACACTGTGTCGAGTAAACGTTAGACACCAGCTAATACCGTACAATAAAATTATTCTTAAGTATTTAATCGAATTACAATATCAATAATCGTTGATAAAGCTTATCAAGTTAGTTCACAATCAGGATTACGGAGTGAAACAATTTCAGTTCTACCTTAATGCCCGCGTGCCTCTACGTATTTCTGTGCAAATAATTAAAAAGAAATACTTTTTTCGTTCACATTTGTATTTCAAAAACTGTATTTTTTTTTAAATATGGTAACATAATGGGACATCATTATGCTTATCCATTATATTCCACGTTTTTACTAAGTACCTAATGACAAAGTAATAACCAAGCTATTAGTTAAACTGAAGAATCTCTATTGTCGTAGTATTGCGAATAATTCGTCAGCATTCACGATTTAATCGTAGGCATGACACCTGGCACGACAATCTGCTTTATTTATAAAGGACGCTGTCTCAGATGAGCACGTCAAAGATTCTTTGCGTTGTAGAAAGTTATAACTAAGTATTATTTTAGTTTATCTGTATCATAATTACCTATGTTACGGTCCATGTAAATTAGCTTTCTAAAGATACCGTCTTCGTCAACTGGGCGCTAAGGCACTGTAATTTAAGGTGGCACAGCCCCCATAATGCTCGTTACTCTTGAACGCTAGTTTTATTTTGCCCAGGAGCCTGGCATAGATAGGTACAAAGTACGGAACCCTCGATGCCACAGTCCGACTCGTATTTGGCCGGTTTTTTGATGGTTATAGACGTTATAAATATTAGACTTTTTACACCGCGTTTTTAGGGTTCCGTAGCCAAAATGGCAAAAACGGAATCCTTATAGTTTCGCCATGTATGTCTGTCTATCTGTCTGCCTGTCCGTCCGCGGCTTTGCTCAGGGATTATCAATGCTAAAAAACTGTAATTTTGCACGAATATATATGTAAACTATGCCGACAAAATGGTCCAATAATAAATTAAAGATTTTTTTTTCATCCAACCTTGTAGTTTGGGGTATCGTTGGATAGGTCGTTTAAACCATTAGGAGGTTCCTAAAACGATTTTTCGATTCAGTGTTTTGTTTGCAAAATATTCCACTTTAAAATGCAAATTGTCATTAAAATCGAACGTCCCCCCCCCTCTAAAAAGTGGAAACATTTAAAAAAAATCAGGATGGTAGTAAGTATATCAAACTTACAAAGAAAACTATAACGGTTAAGTTTTCTTGAGAATTATTAGTAGTTTAAGAGTAAATAGCAGCCTAAGGTATAAAATATACCTAAACTTGGAATATTCCGTACAAAATACGAAATCCTTAGAAAATAATTATTATTTAATTTTTTCGTAATGGCTACGGAACCCTATTTCGGGCGTGTCCGACACGCTCTTGGTCGTTTTTTTTCCTTTTGAGATACAGAACCCTAAAAACAGAAATGAAGATATATCTAAAGGAAAACGTCAACGTGCGATGCAAAAGTGCTATGACTTCTTAAAATCCGTACTAATATTATAAATGCAAAAGTAACTCTGTCTGTTTGTCTGTCTGTGTGTTACACTTTCACGTCGAAACGACTGTACCGATTTTGATGATATTGGGTATAGAGATAGTATGAACCCCAAAGATCAACAAAGGATACCTTTTATTCCAGTAGAGGGCGCTACCGCACGATAACCTAGATCCGCGTAGAAGACGTCGCGGGCATAAGCTAGTCATTAATATAAGTTTTGTGTACCTATCACATCTACTAAATCCTGGTAAACTCTATGGAAGCGTGATTGATCCTATTTGAATCAATCTGCTAGTTATTAAACAAACACAGCGCGCATGTGTAAATTATACATTATACCCCGATTACGGAGTGCTAGACGCGATAACAGTGCCGTCTTATAAGTCTACCTAACCAAATGGTGATTTCCAAAAGCAAAGATCAACAAAGGATACCTTTTATTCCGGTAGAGGGCGCTACCGCACGATAACCTAGATCCGCGCAGAGGACGTCGCGGGCATAAGCTAGTTATTAATATAAGTTTTGTGTACCTATCACATCTACTAAATCCTGGTAAACTCTATGAAAGCGTGATTGATCCTATTTGAATCAATCTGCTAGTTATTAAACAAACACAGCGCGCATGTGTAAATTATACATTATACCCCGATTACGGAGTGCTAGACGCGATAACAGTGCCGTCTTATATAAGTCTACCTAACCAAATGGTGATTTCCAAAAGCAAAATGCACTATAATTATTAAAAAAAACACCAGAATCAGTTTGTGGCTACAATATTTGAAGTTTCCTCGATCGATTCAGGATCCCATCATACACCACTTCCTTTTTTGAACTCGGATAAAAACAAATTTGTGACTGAAGAGTAGAAGTACTTTCAGTTTTGGTTTATTTTACTGCACGGTGCACCTAGGCAGTCACGGTCACTGAGGAAAGCTTATATATTAACATTGCCAAGACCCATAAACAAGGACTAACAAGCAAACATCTCAACATTCTATGACATCCTATTCATCTACATATGACAACTTAATACGTAAAAAATGCCTCAACAATTTTATTAACGATGGTAACTTTTGAATTTGTCGCTCCTTACCCAATAAAACCAGCGCGTAAAGTTTTTGTCTAAAACATGAAGGTATACATTTACATTACATTATGTATTTTACATAAAGTTTCATGGAAAGAGGTTAACACCCTGTCATTATTATAATTAATTAATAAAAGGTAATTTTCTCCACTAGTCACTGTTCTATGGGCTACGTTTTGTGTAATATTATCTTCAGTGACAACGAGAAGACATTTCTGATTTAAAGTTAGATGCCCAACCTACGTGCCCAACAAAAAAACCCGTAAAAAATCTTAACACGTTTCCACTTACAGCAAAATGTAATAAAAAATTATGTAGTCGTTTGAAACCTTGTAATTAGGTGATGGCAGCAATCATCGACATGTTAAGCACAGTGGTATTCAGTAATGGACAGCAAGGATTCAATGCCTTATAGCTCACCATTCATGAACTATACCAGTTATGATCATCAGTTATCTGCCCATATTATGTTGTTGTGTTATTAGTTTTAGAAAAAGTAGCGTCCGTTTCTTAATATTGGGTTAGCGGAAAAAATATTCCATTATTGGTTCCTGTCCATGACTGGTGCCCTCACCCATAACTTAAAGCATGTGACAGCGGCATCACATGACTGGTATTGTTAACTGTTTGACACACCTGTATTTAGTAACTATAGTACTTACGGTAAATTTGTCTGTACAGATTTCTTAATTTGTTATTGCAATATTTGTATGTACACATTTCGCACATTGTCGGAAACTAGATGCGAAAAATCTGAGAAAGGAAAGATGTTTGTACAGTAAAGTACTAAACTTTACTATGATCTTAGTATTATACCTTGACAAGTTTGTGCGTGACTCTCGGTAGAACCCTGTCGCAGTCAGCATTTTTGCCGCACTTATCAAAAAACTTGATAATTCCACCCACTTTCCACCGAGTGTCACATACGAACTTGTCAAGGTAGAGAGAGATATAGGTACTAGCTGTCGCAGCTAGGTACCTAACTCAAATTCTAATTAGGCTATGAAGCACTAATGCACAACTCTGACAATGTTAGAGCCAGTGATTTAATAATGCTTTCTTGTCGAAACATATTTATTAACATTTGCGAATTCGCGAAAAGCCTCCGGGAGCGGCATGTACTCAACGGTAAATTTTCTAAAATGGCCGCGGCACCTGACGGGCAATTTTACAGGTGGCGCCGGCACCCCAAGGGTTAAGAATGAATGGTCGGAAAGTGAATGTTCCAAGAACACTACTGATTGGTGGTGTTCAATGAAGAATATTCATATTGTATCGTAAGACAGTGTAGAGGCTTCGCGCTGTCATCGTTAATCCACCACTACCTCTCGTTTTCTACTTAGTTTTAATAATGTTCAATGTCAAATTATTATTTTAAATATTATTATTAATGTCATCATTGAACTATTTCGTTTAATATAAATTATGCATTTTTTTAAACTAGTGTAACAATTAAAATTTTATTATGAACAACTTATCTGGGGGCATTTATATTATTTAACATTTCATAGTGTATCATTTATAAAAAGTCATCAATTGAATAGTAAAAAAATTCTACCAGTATTTTTTTATTTCACAGAAATAACAAAAAAACATGGGATAAAAAATAAAGAACTATGGGCAGAAATGTCCCCACCCACCAACAGAAACGAAACATGTCTC
The DNA here is from genome assembly GCF_025370935.1 of Choristoneura fumiferana. Lineage (NCBI taxonomy): Eukaryota > Metazoa > Arthropoda > Insecta > Lepidoptera > Tortricidae > Choristoneura > Choristoneura fumiferana. Next base: position 8,360,698 of record NC_133481.1, on the reverse strand, counting down.
ATTTAATAGATCTTGGTAACTTGATGTTTTTTTTTGCTATGACAAGGATCGCTCTATTTATGCGTTCTTTTGCTCATTTCAATTTTTTTTTTATTTTAAGTTTTTATTAATTGTAACTTTTATGGTTTCGGTGGACTTTAATACGGGGCCCATTATTGAATGTTGCATTTATGGGACACTCTGTGTAGTACGACATAGCAAAAAGCGTATAATTTAATCACACAGAATAAAAATCTATCAGGATCCGGTTTTTCAACTTACAAGTACGAATTAGACTCTCGTGTTTTATTTTCTTTATAGTGCTTTTTTTGTAGCGGCTTTTTATTTAAATTAGACTCTACACGTGGTTTCGCATGAAAATTTAATTGATATTCAGGGGTTTCACTAACAAGGAAAGGTACCCAACTGTCCGGGTCCCATTTGTTTTATTGTTATATATGTTAGAGTTGTTTAAATTACGATCACGTATTTTTTTTAGCTGCCCAAACTTAACTTATTCGGAGAAATTGACCTCTAAAGTACTAAAAAGTGAGCAAACCTGCTAACTTCTGTAGAAAGCTTGAAATTCTAAATCCCAATGAACTAAACTACTTCACCATGCTTCTACTTTAAAACAAAATATTTAAGTAGGTTTCAAAATTTTGCTGTAGCGGGATGCATAAAGTAGTAGAATAGGTAATTGATATGGTCCTCCGCAAAGTAACGCTTGAATCAATCAATTAGGTATTTTAAATCTATTGTCGCTATCTAAGTTTATTCCTCACTAGCGTTTTCCCGCTGTTCGTCTGCACGAGCTGTTTGAAGTCTTTTTGCCATTTTGTCGCGAAAGAGTAGTAAATATGAACGCACACACAAACTCTAGCATATAATATTGGTGGGATGCCTACCCTATGATTACACTAGATATGGTTTACTTAACAGCTTACTATTGTATTTGCTTTTTGGTATATTTGTTACTACCAGCATTATCTCTCTGCTTCGCTGGACTGAAAAATTGGATCCGGCATTTCATGGAAATTCCAAAAAGTACATTGCGGTCTTGACTTACATGGCAAGAAAACACGTGTTTGTTGATAAGTAGGGTTCAATCGCACGCGTAATCTGCACCGGCTGTGGCTGAACCTTGGCTACATCTCACATGACTGTTGACGCAGACTAGAAGCGATTTTTTTAAAGTGCACCCGCAATCAAAACAGGTGGTAAGAACTCTGTGCATCGCAGTCGGAGTCGGCGGTGACAAGCTACCGGTCCGTTACTGCCGATGTTTTATTTTTCATTGTCCATCTCGTATGAGACGCGGTGTCAGTGCGGTACAATAGTGACACGCCGGTCTCAACAATTGTGCCAGTGAATAAAAAAATCGCGATGGTCATAATAACTGCGGCGTTTTTGAAACAGGTACAGAACTTTTCGAAGGATATTTTTTAATAGTCCACAAGTTTTAACGAAAATAAAGGATGCGTTCAAGAGCTGTCTGCTACTGAATTGTTACTCACCAATAACGTTATAAGTATTTTTAATTGAAATTAAAAAAATTGTGCGTATTTTGTAAGCATATACCTACTTGTAGGTATAGGTACCTAAGCTAGTTTTTAATCTATGGTTAAGAACTATAAACTTGTGGCACAGAAACATCCTATATTATAATTAAAAAAAACTACAGCGACAGTTTAAAAATAATTTCGTGTCAGGTCACACGCAGAGTAGGGCTTCGTACTAATATGCGGCAAATATTCAAAATTAAATTTGATCGTCTATTACTCGTTAACTTATAAAGCCTACTAGGCTGTGATAGTTTTCCTTTTAAATCAAATTATATATTTTCATCATGATTTTTTCAGATTTTTCAAACCAACAGTTTAGCTTGTGCTGGGGGAAACATTTGCCTCTAGCAATAGTTTGTTTGTTTGTTTGTTTATACTCTTTATTGTACAAAAAGGAAAAACAAAAAGGTTACATAAATAAATACTAAATAAATAGTACTTTAAAGCATAATATTTTGCAAACGGATTTTTAAGGATTTAAATGAAATAATGGTCTTAGCAAGCTTATAATCTTTTTATCTTTTTATCTTCGTCTTAATTCATTATGAATTAAGTCCTATTTATTTTATACAGTTACGGAAATCGAACCATCAGTACAAATGCATAAAAGAACTATTTACTTACAATAAACGGAAATAATGTTTCGCTTAGCAGAATAAAAAAAAACTGTTGAAATTATCCTTCTTTCAAATTCAAACAAAAATCACATTGACAACTGTGTACACTGTCGTGCAAAATTAAGGGGTCACTTTCATACAATACTTCACGTAAAGTGATTATTTAATTTCGCTCTTCAGTATATTTACTCTTTTAATCGATTACTTCGCCTGACGAGATCGCATTACTCAAGTGCTTGTGATCGCCACTTGAACCAAATACGATCCTGACACATGGAAAGGTTTCCACCTCTTTATATGTACACTTATCACTCATCAAAAGTGCCTAGGGATATTTTATATCCCTAGACAGTTTTGAACATTTACTATAGGGATAATGACTATCCCAAGACTCCTTTGATGTGTGGTATACAGTGTGCTCTTATTTTCGTGTAACTAGAAACTTTAAGATCTCGATCGGTTTTGTGATAGTGATTAGTAATCATATTATTTTTCAATTTATTTTTTCTTTTAATAACTACACAAGAGTTCAGTTCCTCAAACGGAAAAAAGAAAACCTTACATGATTGTTCGCCGGGCTCTCTGTCTGTTTGTCCAGTCCCTATTTATTTCCCTACAATGCGTGGGTATATTTATCAGGTTAAAATTTACCTATAGTTACTTAGGGCTGATCTCTTGCAATCGTAAAACAATTAAGTTTCTAAGTTTCAAAAAACACCATCTTTGAAAATGTTATTTTCATGTAAAACCTATCGGGTATCTATTTCCCGTGGACAGAGAATAAACTATTATGACATTTTGCAAAAATAACTGAAATGCAAAAAATAATTCTGTTTTCTTGGTAATACTATTAACTTATTTTTGACTTGTTTTTTGTTTATCTCAGTGTGCGAGTCCGACTTACACTTGACCGATTATTAGGGTTTCGTAGTCCTACAAGTTTCGCCATGTCCGTCCATCTGTGTCTGTCTGTGGCTTAATTTATTGACTACTAGAGTTTACCCACGGCTTCACACGCGTAAAGTAATCGATCTGGTTGTTACAATCATAGGTTACAATTGAAATTCCGGGATTATCGTTATCTTCATTGAGGTTGTGTTAAGAACAACTATCCAAAACTTCAAGACTCTAAATCCAGCGGTTGATATTTCAAGATTTTATCCCTATCCCGTGGGAATATCGGGTTAAAAGTAACCTATGTGTTATTCTAGAAGTCCAGCTACCTATATACCAAATTTAATGACTCTAAGCCCAGCGGTTGTTATTTCATTTGGCCTGTTTTTTAACAGAATTCTACCTATATTACATTCATCAAAAGTGCCTAGGGATATTTTTCTCCCTGGACAGTATACCTAGTACTTACCTAAAGATAATGAGTATCCAAAGATTTTTTTATTCGTGAATATGCAACCAACACTTATTGTAATCATATATATTATATTACGGGTGTTTCTAATAACCACGTGACTTACATAAATATAGAGGAATGAAATTCAAAAACTTTTATCAGTGTTAAGATTTACTTATTATCGGTCACCAATCTGAGATTTGATTGTCAGCCTCAACAAGTTTGATAACATGATACCTGCTACTATGTTTATGATTATTTACGAAATAGACGATAAAACAGTACGTGGTTTTGGTAACAATTACCATATTTTTTGAGTATCTAATGGGTATTTCGAATGGAGACCGTACGGTGCTGTTATTTTATTTCAAATAATGAATTTTAGTCTTGTACCTACTTGCGTACTTAAATTGGGGTTTATCTAGATATACAGATTGAAAATTTGAAAGGAAATTACCTAAGTGCTGAAGGTAGGAAAATTAACTAAAAAGAAATATCCATTATTTATATATTACCTACGTATTGTTAGGTAAAGTAACAAAACTGCATTCAATGATTTATGATTTGATTTTTGGGTGGCCATGCCTGCCAGAGAATCGAACCGGCTAAAATACATATACAAAGTAACACCCGATACTATAATGGTATCAATGATAGGACCAAACTGTGTAATGGTGAAAATTTTAATTGGCTTATAAATACAGAAATGATAAATTCATGAAAGGAAAACCATCAAATCTGAACTTATTTTTTTATCTTTATTGAATGCAAAAATATTATAAAAGCAGGCCAAGAGCGTGTCGGACACGCCCAGACAGACAGACATGGCAAAACTTTAAGTGTTCCGTTTTTGCCATTTTGGCTACGGAACCCTACAAAGATATTCAAACATCCTTTAATGCAGTTTTGTTTCTTATTGAAAATAAGGGAATGTTTCCTTCGAGTAAGTTTACCTGTCTTCAATATTTATGACTGAGTAAATTTGTACAAATAGGTATTAAGTACATGATTAGTTCTAAGCTATGTTGCGAGTTGTACCTACAGAATATCAATACGGATGTCACCGCCAATGCCATTGTACACTCCAGTTTACTTGAAAAAGAATTGAATCAACACAGAAAACATTATTGTTTGATAGTCAGTATATAGCGGGCAACCGACAACATCCACTCGTTTTCAAGTCATTAAATTATGTTCATAAATAAGTATTCACATTAACTTTGGAAAGGCACGGTCTATGTACAAAGGTTGAAGGTACGGTCACACATGCGGCGAGAGCAGAATTCGACTTATGGCATGAATACAAACTATTTACATTTAACCAGAGCTGGAATAGGGCTGAATTCATTTCGGCGTCAGTGCTGTCTTAGCGAATTTCTCCGTCAATACCATATCACGTTCAAAGACCAACGGCGTGAATAATTATAACTATAGTTACTACGTTTTAAAATATTATTTAATCCTTAAAAAAAGTTATTTACTGACATAATCTTGTCTTCACCATTATTTTCATCATCAGCCGGAAGACGTCCACACAGACGTTGAACAAAGGCCTCCCCCTTAGAACGTCACAATGAACAGCGAAGTACTTGCCGCCAGCATATTATACCGGTTGCCCACAACTCTCACGATGTCGGCAGGCCACCTAGTGGAAGATCTCCGAACGCCGTCTTTCGGTTCATAGAAGCTACTCGAGAACCTTTCTCCGCCACCGGTTCCAGGGTTCCTGAAAGTTTTAAAGTTTATTCGCCAGATTGCAAAACAATTTTTTGGCGAACCAAACACTCATTTTAACAATATTGTGCACAATAAATAATTATAATTTGAAAAAAAGGGCACAAAAGCGCAAGCAATGGCATGGTGCGGAAACAACTCAATTTAACCGCAACAACTAAGTACTAGTTTCCGTGTTAACAGGAGCCCCAAGCAGCGCCTTTGATATTATCAAATATGTACTTCAGACAGAAATGCAACTAGTCGTAAAATGTTTTGCTAAGCAGTTTGAGGTGGTTTTATAAAGGGTAGAACTAACTGGATGCCGGACAAAATTAACATAAGATAATAAAGCCGTGTATACCCAAAACTAAAAGTACCTGAAATATGAGAGATTGGAAACTATCATTTTATTATTGTATGCTTACATTTCCCATGAGTATTACCCACGTGATATATGAGATTTCAAAGGTCACTGAATTTTCTACCGACGTAATTTTCATACAAAATTTATCGAGCCAAGCACGTAGATAACTATCTTGTTTTAATTTTCAGTAGTTGTAACTTTGTTATTGAAATGAGGCCCAGATAATAAATAATAATAATAATAAATATCATGGGATACCTGACACCAATTGACCTAGTCCCAAACTAAGTACCTAAAGCTAGTACTATGGATACTAGGCAACGGATAAACATACTTAAATATATATAAAATATATACTTTAATACATATTAAACATCCAAGACACAATTCAAAGATTCGTACAATCAAGCTCATATGTGTAGTGCGTACCTACGTTACCAGGACGACAAAAATATCGACACCTATACCATTAACCAAAAGGTCGTATCTAACCTACACATGTACATATTTGACGACCGGATGGCCATTAAGTGGTTAGAGAACCTGACTACGAAGCTTGAGTCCCCGGATTTGATTCCCGGCCAGGGCAGATATTTGTACGAGTAATACGATTATTTGTTCTCGGGTTTTGGATGTTTAATATGTATTTAAGTGTGTATTTATTTATATAAGTATTTTATCGATTGCCTAGTATCCATAGTACAAGCTTTGGTTAGTTTGGGACTAGCTTGACATCCATTGGTCAAGTGTCCCATGATATTTATTTATTTTATTTATTTGACGCTACGTTTGTATCGATATTTATGACCATGACAATATAAGTACGAGCAGGAACCCAGTAGGCCAGTAGTATCTAATACTAAAATAAGTGGTAGTGGGTTGATATTTATAAATAAGTAATGAGAAGTTACACAAAATAAAATAGGTAGTAGTTCTAACTTGCGCCTCGACATCTTGAACGATTCAATCCGGCTTTATGCATGGCCTCACTCGAATTATGTGTGATAGTCTTCTTCCTTTGAACACGTAGGTGCTGCGTTTTATAATGATGCTTGTTATAGTCATTCTCGTTAGCACAAATAGAACGTCTGCGTATAATCAACAACACTATTATTCATTTAATTCAGGTGCTTGACTTTTTATTTTTTTCCTATCTATTGTTTCGAGCATATACCTAAACCAATGTAAACTAACATATTCCTATGGCAATTAAATTATGACTTTCAACAATTATGTCAGCCGATATGGACTCCGATCGCACACCACATTGACCTTGGCAATTGGTGAAAAAAATTGGCTATAAAAAACAAGCTCTTATGAATGTCAAAAAAAACTACTATCTGTTTGGAAAAACCTCTGTTGAGAAGAATCCGGCAAGTAACTCAACGAGGTATATTTTATTGAAAATTGAAACATATTTACAATGTTATTTTATACATCACAAGTAGGTATTTAACACTACTACATTTCTAACACTAACAGAGTAGATTCGCTATTTGAAGTAAGGGATCGCTATATCGCCAATGCAGATCTATATTGATTGCTAATGAAATAAGATTAAAGATGCCAACTATCGGGACAGTGACAAGCACTCGTACGTTTACCTTATTTCATTTTTCAGGGCCAGTACTTTACAGTACGATACTTTCTGAATGTAAATACAAAAAAAGTCAAGACTTGGTGTTAAAAATGGCAAAATCGCTATAGGTGTTCTTTAAAAATTAGAGGGTTGCCCTCGATTTATCTAAGATCCCATCATCAGATCCTGACTTGGTGTCAATGGTACCACCTCGGAAGTATGTCCTTTAGAACAAAGAAATAATTTTGAAATTAGGAGCACAATTGGCGGAGTTATCGCGTAACAAACACACACAAAAAAAAACATACAGCTGAAATGAGAACCTCCTCCTTTTTTGAAGTCGGTTGAAAAGTCGTATCGTACTATGAAATACATAATATATAGATACGACCTGTTACCGTAATGTGTTACATTTTTGTCGTGTTTTTCGAGCCATAAATGAGTCAGCTGTACAGTCAAGTGTAAAAATATGAACTTATTCAAAGTTTCTTAAATAAGTACCACACTCTTATTCCGACGCAATAAGGCCGTATAGTAACAAATTTTTGAGTGGTTCAAATAGATACTTATTTTTGCACTTGACTGTACATATAGGCAGTTTTATGTACTGGATTTAGGTTATCTATGGCCACATTTTCGAGCAGTGTCGTGAAAAATGAAATAAGGTAAACAAACGTACGAGTGCTTGCCACTGTCCCGATAGTTGGCATCTTTAATCTTATGTCATTAGCAATAGAGATGACAGTAGGGTGTCGTCTATTGGACATTAGCGTGTCGAGCACTCGGACGTTTACCTTATTGTTCTCATTACGACCCATTTAAATGTTTATTATAGGTATGTTTTGCAATTGTAACTAGTTCTATCCATGATTGGATGCCGAGTAATGACAACTAAGCCATAATCAAAATAATAGCACAATAAATGTTTTGCTGAAACATTCTGCGTTATTAAAACCGAGTTGGACTCGTTTTCCGGGTTCCGAACCACTGGCTCAATTTTCATTATTAAAATCGAGCATAAACGCGACAAAAACATGTTTAGGGTCCCGTTATCAAATAGCTTTTCACTTTTCATGCTCGTAAAGTTGGTATTTATGGTAGATCTAAAATGACTTTTATGCTCTAGTGCATAAAGTAAAATCTTCGTTTAAGACCAAGGTAATCAAGTGTCAACAGCCACAAACAAAAAAGTTTACTAATAATTAATAATAGTTAGTTAATAATTTTTATTTCATATAAAACTAAAAATCAATCAAAATAAATCAATAAAACTAAAAATTAATAATTATATAGCAATGCATGAAAAATAAAAAAATCCTAGTAAGTGAACAATTGTTTCCACTGTTAGTATTTATTTTCCTCTCAATCGAAGTGAAAAGCAGAGTGTAAAACTTCACGACGGTTCTCGGGTAAAATGGCTCGTTTTATGCTCTTGTTGTACAATCTACTATTAAGTTGCAATATGTGGGTATGGGTTGGGTACCTAACAATACAGTGATTAAAATTATTTCTTTTCATAGCGTTTAAAATCATAGTAACGTCACTATTGTGCACGAGCCCGATTCCGGAAGCTGCCGTTCAAGCAATTGAGATGTTTAATTAATTGGGGTCATTATGGGCCAATATTTGTCTTCGTGACATGAATAGCAGGATATAACTATAAGCTAATTAAAAACTGACGTTCAAACAAATCGTTGTCTATGGTGGAATCGCCGATAATTACAATCGAAGTAAAAGACAGCCTTGGGCTGTGAGTACAGTCACCAGCACCAATATCTGTCACAAAAAGCGTGCATAAATATCTGATACGACTCTATTTCTAAAGGACGTGTCAGATATTTTAGCACGCTCCGCTATGGCAGATATTAATGCAGGTGACCGTACATACCGGCGCAAATGAGGGTTTTCACAGAGGCGAAATATCGCTAGATGGCGTTAGTATCGCGAGGTGCGTTTGACGTTTGCTTGCGATTGGCGCATTTAGTTATTTAACCAATCACGACTAACGCCATCTAGCGATATTTAGCCTCTGTGAAAACCCTCATTGTTGATTGCCTTTTTTACGGATGTAAAAAATATATAAGTACTATGTACTTGTATGTGCTTGTACGGATGTACTAAAACGGTTTTTAGTGTATTTATATGGACATAATATAGTATGTGTGTGACCCGTGTGGTGTTGGGTTAGAATTACACCTCTCCATTTCTTCAGTGGATGTCGTAAGAGGCGACTGAGAATATAGGTTAAGGTATACCGTAGGCGACAGGCTAGCAACCTGTCACTATTGTACCGTTTTTTGTCAAACTTAAAACCTAAAATTGCTATAAGTGGCTCCGAAGCGGTTACGTTTCGTGTGCTCTGCCTACCCCATTTGGGAATACAGGCGTGATGTTTGTGTGTGTGTAAATTAGTATGTTTGGGCTATATCATTCTATGAATTGTCACAGACGTCTTTCGTCGGGTGACTTTACATTTGGCATGTAGGTATGTAGAGATGCTGTATGCTCTCTATTGTGGATTCTCTGTTCCCTACACTATCAAAAGTTACTATAAAATTGTATAGATCAACGCAATACCTTAATTAACAATTATTACCGGATAGCCAAGTGGTTGGCAAACCTAACTATGAAGATTGAGGTTTCGGGTTCGATCCCCTGTCGGGCAGATATTTGTATGAACAATAAAAATGTTTGTTCTCGGGCCTTGGACGTTTGATGTGTAATTAATGTATTAATTTAAATAAGTATGTTTATCCTTTGCCTAGAACCCATTGCTTTGATTGGTTTGGGACTGAATCAATTGGTGCTAATAAAATTGTTCCACGATATTTATTTTTTATTTAATATCAACAATAAATGTTTTACTTACCTATTATTGTTTTTGACAAAACTTCCTGTCTGATCTATTCTGGGATAATAAGGTTGTATTGAAGTTCCATCATGACAATTTTGCAATGTAAATTGTCTGCTTATTATCCCATCTGTAGAAAAGTGCATAATTTGATTTGACCGTCAACTCGTCTGTGCTCATTCATCATCAGATTCAAACCGGACAAGTACGCAGTATAGGTTTCCGTACTAAAATGCGACAAATATTCGATATTAAGTTGTGTTCGACTGTTACTCGTTAAGTCAAATTAGTGAAGCTGTGTTAATTGTGCTTTTAAATTTGTAAATAATGAATTAATATATAATAACAGCTAATACTACTACTAGCCAACGGTTTAGCTCGCATAGTATATGTATGTAAAGAAAGAAAGAAAAGAAAGAAAGAAAGAAAGGGATATTTATTTTGGCTCCATAAGTACCACCACCTTACAATAATAAAATAGATAAGACTAAAACTAGCACTATAATTTATGTGAACTGTTAAAACAAAAAAATATTATGATGTTAAAACATTTTTGTCGGACGAACTGTAATATTTGCATGCCAGTATTTAATATGTCAACTATTAAATACATATAGCAGAATAGGTTTTCTGATTGATCTATATCATCCTTTGTAATCTAATTATTCTAAGCAAATAAAGAATTATTATTATTATTATTATAACTAAGTCACTTGGTGACACGGCAGGATACCAAAAAGGGTCTCCACTCAGCATGTGTTGCCGCACATTATGTGCAGTAACGCTGGTTTTCTGTGGAGCTCAAACGTCTTACACATAAAACACAAAATAATACAAAAAGAAAACAACAAAACAAAAAGAGTACAAAGGCGAACTTATGCCTAAAAGGGATATAAGGGATTTAGGGATAGTATTGTATTGTATTGTATTGTAAAACTCTTTATTGTACATAAAAACACATGAAAATAACAGAACACAGGATAATAAGATGTACAAAGGCGAACTTATCCCTTAAAGTTAGTTAGTTAGTTTTTTTGATAGTCTCTAAGCTAAGCCGCAAACGGACAGACTGATGCTCAATGTGAAACTAGAAGGTTTCCTTGTAAGACCATGGAACCCCAAAAAGCTAGTCCGCATTCAGCTAGCTATGATTGTAATAGGAAAATTATAAATTGTGCACTTATACAGGTGTTTTCAAATTAATCTATAAGAATAGACGCACGTGGTCCCCAAGGACCCTCGATCACCGAAGACCCGAAGATTAACGCCACCATAAATAGTACATGAAGTTTTTTTTTTGTGCAATGTAGATAATAATATATTGCATGTCAAATCGTGCCCTATCATTTTACTACTTCAGCTTAATGTGTCGTACTACAAGTCGTCATTTAAATTAACTGCGTTAGTTTCTTTTCCGGAGTTTATAGCTGAGTGAATCTTTTATTTCGGCTGCCATTCAGAGTCGTGGCGCAGCCGTGGCCTCCGTTTTTTTAACAGTTAGGTAAGGTACCAAGTATTAGAAGTAGATTACTTCTCATTTAGTTGGTTCCTATTCCTTAATTGAAGTAGACCCCAGAACTAATAATAAGAAGCATAGAAACGTTGATTGTAAACCGCGCAAAATGCAGTCATTCTCGAAATTATGTGTAAAGATAATTCATTTGTCAAACATGAGTTCCTATATACAATTATTAAATTGAATATATAGATGTACAATAGTTGTATGTCCTGTCCTTCATGTCTTGTCTTTCAGCATACAAATTTTTACTTATGAACTTAAATAATTATACAATAAAAAATGGGAAATAATTAAATTATAATCAATATAACATTAATGTTATATAAATAATTTTACATTTAATACTAGTAATACCTAATCAGTGTAGCATTTTGAAAACAATAATATATCTAGTCTATATTATCTAGTAGATGTGTGTGCGATTTTTTATTAAAGTATTTTTTCCGCGTTCAAAGTTTCTTCCTGACCATCTTACGCAGTAGTAAAGGGAAGTAAATGTCGTTAATACTTTGGTAACTATTCTGCTCAAGAGGAAAATGTTCTGGAGGTTTCTTCTTACAAATATACTGACCTTTAGGAGTTTAGCATAATTTCCTTTTCTTTTTCCGTGTCCGGTTATCGAAGTGTAAGCACGTACGTCAACGACCTCCGCGAAAATAATTCGTGAAACCGTATCCAAACAGTGCAAATCACGTGTATCTCGGCAAAAAACAATGTAAATAAACAAGGAAAGACATCTCACAATTAAAACTCAGTGCAAAACAAGTATTCCGACGAAAAATTTGTGAAATTGAAATACGAAGACCTAACCAAAAAACACAAGTCATCCATCACTTCTTTACCTACCTACATTACATATATAAATCATAGGCGGAAGTGTCCGACCGAAGTGTCATCTTGTGTGAGTGACATTGACAGTTGAAGTTGCCAATTATAATATCAATTACTGGATTATTATCATACTTATTATCGCCTAATACACACAATGGCAGGTGACTCGCCGATGAATAGATCACAATCCGAGACGGACGTGGATGGACTGGGTTGTACTGAGAATGTTGTTACGCCGCCAAACTTTGTATCCACGAGACCTAAAAGAAAACGTGAACATGGGCTGGCGGAAGAGCTAGCACTTTTCAAGGACGAAATGAAAACTATGATGATGTCTTTTATGGAAACGCAGCTTTCGGAGATAAGAAAAAACACTCAAACGCTCAAAGACATCCAGTCCGTAAATCGAAACATAGAAAATTCGATGGAATTCCTTGCGGCACAAAATGAAGACTGCAGAAAGAAAATTGAACTTCTTGAGAGAAAATCTATTGAAGATAAAAAAAAAAACATTGTAGTTATTGAGGACAGGATTGAGGATCTCCTAAAAAATAGCCGTAAATCAAACTTTGAGCTGAAAAATGTACCGAAAAAGGCCGAGGAGACGAAGTCTGACCTCAATAGATATTGTCATAAATTTATCAAGGTCTGTAAAGTGTACCATATCAAAAGACGACATAAAAGACATCTATCGGACTCGCGGCAGGCCGGATCGCTCGCAATCGACTCCGATTGTGGTTGAAACCTCGTCCACCATCATAAAAAATGATATTCTCCGTTTGTGCAAAGTGTTTAATACCTCCAGTGGTCAAAAACTGTGCGCCAAACACCTGGGACTTCGTTTCTTGGAAGAGACCCCTATATTTGTTAGTGAGCAACTAACCCCAAAAGCCTCTCGACTACATTTCTTGGCTCGCGACCTCAAGCGCCGTAATCTATTCAAATATTGCTGGACAGTGTATGGAAATGTGTACGTCAGAAAGGAAGAAAATTCTACAATCATCCAAGTTACTAGCGAAGCACAAGTAACACAGCTCTCCAACTCGTTCTGACTTTTTTCGCTTATCATAACGACAGGTACCTTTAATTACTTTTTAGTTTATAAATATTGCATCTATGCTGGTTATGCTACGAATATAATGGCATGCCTTCCTAATATTAACAATGCTAAACTTACTATACATAATTGTAAACATGAACATCATCTTTTGCCCTTGTTGAATATGAATTGTATTAAAAAACTAGAAATGGTAAAACCCACTTGGCCTACTTGGTTCTTAGTTGTTAATTATTGCATGAAATTAAATTGCAACTTTTATATTCACATGCTGGTGATGCCGGCGAGAGTGCTGAACATTCTACTCATTTTTATGTGTACCAACCGAACATCTCTGTAACCGCTGTTCAAGTGAATAAATATTATTTCTATTTCTATTTCTATTTCACTTACTCTAATAAATTGAATTTAGATAATACTCGCCACCTAAACACAAGTTATTATTATTATTTAAATTATACTAGTCACTGCGCCGCCTCGCGCAGCGGGCCGTGCCGGTACGTGGTCGGATCTCACAGTGAGAGTACTTGGCCCCGGGCCCCAGGTTTGGCCCGTGGTTGTGGAAATAATGTTTTTAAAAACCCACTTAAATGTCAATATTTATGCCCTTCGCGATGTATTAATATGCCTATCATTGCTTCCAACCTTCTTTTTTTCTATAAGCAAGTTTTATGGCTTGTAAAAATAATATATTAAATGACATTGACGATTCTGAGGTTGCGGTTTCTGTACAATGTGACCCTCAGGACCTCAAGAAATATGTATCAACGAAGACCTCAAACTTAACAATACTGTCCCAAAACATTAGGAGTGTTTATGGTAATTTTGACGATTTCGTGTTATCTCTCTCTGAACTCGAACCTGAGGTGGATTTTTTGATTTTATCTGAGTGTCGTATTAACCCCTGTATACCCTTACCCCCTTTTAACAATTACTCTTGCTTAGCTACTAGATAAAATCAAAATCAGAATGATGGGGTCGTAGTATATATTAAAAAAAACTTAAATGCTAAACTAAAAGAAATAAAAATTATAAACTCGACTTGTATTCAAATATTAATAAATGATTGCACTATCCTAGGTATTTACCGATCACCAGCAAACCTCAACGCCTTAAACTTTATTAATTCCTTAAATAGCTATCTTAATAATAATCAATCTTGTAATATAATAATAACCGGAGATATCAACATAAACCTCATACCTAGACAGAATGAGTCAACGTATGAAAATATAAACAGACAACAATACCTCAATATGCTTTCTTTTCATGGAATTCAACCAGGCCACATGTTTCCAACTAGATTAACAAACTGCCTTGATCATTTTATGATCAAAATTAATAATTATAAATACTCGGCTTTCTGTGCTGTTTTAAATACCTCAATCACAGATCACCTTACAATTTTATTAACATTATCAAACAACAAACTAAATGAACACACACTAAAAAGTAAAACTATATCTGTCAATTACGAAAACGCATTAAAAATTCTCTTAGAGGAAAATCTTGAACCCCTTCTGTCTAGCAATGACCCATGTTTTGTGGCTGATCAATTAATTCTTAAACTAAGTAAATCGCTTGAAAGGAGCAAAATTGTCGAATCTTTGCCTAGAAGCAAGCGTACAATAAAACCATGGATAACTCCAGGCCTTCTGCGATGTATAAGAAATCGTAATAAACTACAACAGCAAGTACGTTCGGAACCTTTTAATGAGGTTTATAGGGTCACTTATACAATGTATCGCAATCACTGTAATAACCTATTAAAAAAGATAAAACGTAATTATGAAAGAATTCAGTTAACAAATGCTTCTAAAAATTTTAAAAAAGTATGGAAAACTCTAAAAGAGATTACTAATTACAAATCTAGTAAAGTCTCAAACCTAGAGTTGTTAAACACTAAATTAACTCCTACCGACTCAGTCAATTTTGTAAACAATTTTTTTGTTAACGTCTGAGTAACGTCTTTGGCTGAGAATATTAATAATAGTCACCCAGGGGGAAGTCAAGATATCATGTTAGATAGTACTCCCAATCTGACCACCTCTTCATTTGCCCTTCTAGACACAGACCCGCAGGAAGTCTACGAAATTGTTATGAGCTTAAAATCTGAAAGTGCCCCTGGATGGGATGGTGTTACAACCAAATTTCTCAAACTAGCTGCAAAATTGGTTGCCCCAGTTCTCAGTCATCTTACTAATCTCTGCTTTAGAGTTGGAGTTTTCCCCAAACCGCTTAAGAAATCATTAGTCACGCCAGTTTATAAGAGTGGAGAGAGAGATGATGTAAATAACTACAGGCCCATATCGGTCTTACCAGCTATTTCTAAAGTCATTGAAAAATTGATTAACAACCGCCTTATGTCATACTTCAATAAATACAACATCTTATCAGATCTACAATTTGGTTTCCGCAAAACTAAGTCTACAGAAGATGCATTAATGGAACTTACTACACTAATAGCTGATAAGACCGATAAGGGAAATAAATGCCTTGCTATTTTTCTAGACCTGAGGAAGGCTTTTGACACCGTCTCTCTCCCCACGCTTATTCACAAGATGGAGAGAGCTGGCATAAGAGGAAACCCACTTAGCTTGCTTAGTGACTATCTGCAGGGGCGTACCCAAAGAGTTAAGATAGATGACTTTATTAGCCAAGAGGCAGATATAACCTTTGGAGTCCCCCAGGGATCCGTCCTGGGACCGACACTATTTTTACTGTATATAAACGACTTAACAAACCTCAAAATGCAAGGGGGGCGCATCCTATCGTATGCGGATGACACCGTCATACTGCTTGAGGGGCCATCCTGGGAGTCTGTGTTTGAAAGGGCGGAGAAAGGTCTCAGTAACGTATCTTCTTGGCTAAAACGCAACTTCCTAACTCTCAATTGTGATAAAACTAATTACATATGCTTCACTAAATATAACAGTTCACAACCTAATAACACTCTTAATCTAAAAATACACACATGTAGCACTTCTGATCATTCTTTATGTAAATGTATGAGTATCGATAAAGTTAACTCCACGAAATATCTTGGTGTAATGCTGGACCAGCGCATGTCATGGTATGCTCATACTGAATATGTTAATATGAGAATACGCAAATTGATATGGTTATTCAAAAAACTAAGATATATTACAACAAGAAGACTTTTAAACCAACTATACGTGACGTTGGCTCAATCAGTTATGTCCTATTGTATATCCGTGTGGGGTGGTGCAGCGAAAACCAGGTTTCTGGAGGTTGAGAGGGGGCAACGGTGTTTGTTAAAGGTTATGTACTCTAAGCCATACAGATATCCAACGAATGAACTTTACCAACTAAGTGACATACTGTCTATGAGGAAACTGTACGTTTTGAGTATAATAACAAGATTACAGAAAACACTGAAATTTAATTCTAGCCTTTTAACTCGTAGGCGGAAACACGATGTTGCTCCCCTTCCGGCTACAAGATCTGTATTTGCTAAAAGACAATTTGCAGCTCAATCGGCTTATGTATATAATAAAATTAATAAAGTGTTAGACATATATCAATTACAACTGTATAAATGTAAAAAAATTACAAACGAGTGGCTAAAAACGCTTAATTATGAGGAGACAGAGACTTTACTGTTTTGAGAGTGTTGGGTGGTAACTGTTTGTAAGTAATATATAAGGTTCAGATTTGAATTGTTTAAATTCTTTGGTAAACCAAAGACACACATGTACATCTTAATCACGTATATACACACATACGCAGACACGTACACACACACGCACGCGCACACACACACACACACACACACACACACACATACACATACACACACTCACACACACACACACACACACACACACACACACACGCTCACTGCTTAAGTATAATAGTTAAAAAATTTACTTTTCACCTCAGCACCTCAAACAGGCAGCTTTTGCTATGAGAAATTAGTGAGACAAAGTAACTTTTTTTTTTTTTTTTTTAAATGCTGAGTACAGTGTTGGGTCTACTAACTGAATTCCAAATATTTGAACTTTACTTTGATCTGTCATTTTACTTCAACTCAAAAAAAGCAAGAGATAGGATCAAATTTGTCGATTACAAACTTAAATTAAATGTTTGGTATTAAAAATATATCGAAATATTTCCAAAATGTAAATTTTCCCGATCTTTTAATAAAGTATGCAACCTCGTTGCACGAAAGCCGCTTCTCTTGTTTTTTTTTTATAAAAGAATTCCGTATACTGCCTCTACAGTATTATTATTATTTGTTAAATTGAATGATTTTTTAACAAATCTATTTATGTTTATGTAAGAGAAATCTTAATAAAAATCATATTTAAAGGTTTAATTTTTCAACTTTTTCAATTACCCCGAGATGAGGCTTTTTGCAGTATTAAAAAATAAGTGTGACATTAGTACAAGAAGTTAGGATTGCATGTTATGAGTATGCGATTAGTATTGTAGCTACTGGACTCTTTTTATGGTTTTAAATGTAATTATTATATTTGATAATAATCGGATTCTATTTTAAAAAAATGTGTTTGTTTTGTAATGTGTTTGTATGTGGTTTTATTCTTATGTTACATTTAAATTATGTTCTCGCTGCTGAGGTGAAAAATTGTATGTGTCACACGAGACCAAAGTTTTTTTGCATCTCGTGTATTTCAATCCCTTGCTGATCTCAGGATTCTAACCTAGAATCACTCGCTAACGCTCGTGATTCAATTATAGAATCCTTCGCTTACTCGGGATTCAAAATCAACAGTCGCAACAAAAAACAACTTTGCTCTCTTGTTGCACAAATAACTATTTTCTTTCTTTTGTTCTTTTGTTTTTGTTTTATAACCACAACTTGTGATATGGAGGAGCAGGGCTTCCTGATACAAGTATGATGTTTACTTAATAGGAAGTCCCAACCCTTCAATTATGTAACAATGTTGTTTTAGTGAAATAAACATTTTTCATTCCTAATTGATTACGATGGAGCAGAGAAAACTATAAAATTAATAGCGTTCGATACACGCTAATCATGATAAGAATCGCAAGAGTTTTAATACGTATCACAGTATAGTGATAATAAATAAATATCATGGGACACTTGACAGCAATTAGACCTCGTCTACTAAGACCGTAAACTAAATCTAGTAGTGCCGTACGATCTCGGTGCTTGACTATATTGACCAGTATTACGATTCGTATTGATAGAGTTCTACCCGATGTTTATAATATTCCAGAACATTCAACGACATTGCCGACTGTAGCGGGAGCGGGTGTAATAATATTTGAGAAAACTAGTTTTGCGACATAAAATGTGTCATTCTCGCAAAAGAACGGCATTATTAACAGACGTTTACAGATACTCGTCACTAAATGTACCCAACTTCATAGATTCGTTACATACTGTACTTCTGATCCTGTTTCCCTTTAGGATAGAGCGAGCCCAAAGAATGCCACAGATTCGCTCTTTGGGCATTAGGCGTTGGTTACTGAGGGCTTGAACAGTGCCACTGTTTTCAATGACTATATAGTCTCGACCAAGTCGAAACTTAAAACACGATGCGTTGCGTGATTTGAGATGCGATAGGTATGTAAAAGGTTATTAAAAGAAGTTGTTACGGACGCGGTCACACCACGCCACTCTTGTATGGTTGATTCTTTGTATGAATGTGTGACATTAACTGTAGTAATTTGCATCTAGATGCTCTAATCACGAATTCGAGACTGTATTTGCGTTGTGTTTTAACTTTAGTGCCTGCATGGGCGATCGAGGTTCACTCGGGCTAAAACTCGGCAACACGCGTTTTTAGAGATAAGGCAACGTATACATAATAGGACAAGTGCAGAAGATTCTTTCCGCAAACTCATATAAATAAATAGCAACTCTTGCCAAGACACTATAAAGTACTATGCCGGTTGCATAGCTCTAATTCGCCTACAGTCATATTAATCTACATGTTGCTCTTTCTGGCCTTTATCTCTTTTGACTACATTAGGGCTGTTTTTAGGGTTCCGTACCCAAAGGGTGCCAACGGATCCCTATTAGTGAGACTCCGCTGTCTGTCTGTATATCTGTCTGTCTGTCCGTCCGTCTGTCACAGGGATCTATCTCTGGAGCCGTAATAGCTAGGCACTGAAATTTTCACAGATTATGTATTACAGTGGCCGCTACAACAAACAAATACTAAAAATAAAATATAGTAAAAAATTAAAGGGGGTCGTCATACAAGAAACGTGTTTCATTCAGCGGTTTTTGGTTGCTAGGCTGCCAAGATGACGGCCGTCAGTTGCTAAGGGCAACGCGAGTGACCCTATGTTGTTTTTAATGTTTTACTACTCATTAATTTGCGATTTTAATTAGTGCTATTTTATAAAGCCTTCGATAGTATAATAATTGTCTCTAAGACCGTGGTTTATTTTTTAATGCAGCATTAAGACTAAATAACAATTTATGATCCACAAACCCCCGACACACACTACACACACTTCACAAAAGCCGACTTTAATAAAGCACTCACAGCCGCTGTGTTTAATGTTTATTTACACTAAAAAATGCCCGTTATAATTCATACTAAGTAACACTATTTAGTTACAAGGTCAAAACTTAAGATCAAGTCAAGATTTATTCACTAATTCATAATAAGTACTATGTAAGCGCCGTCGGCCGAATTACCGCGTTCAGCCACTTTTTTTTTCTGCCGCGGTATAGGTATACGAAAAAGTTCAATAGAGTGTGTGGAGCTCCCAATCCATACTGCCCTGGAGTGGGATGTGTATAATGGCCGAGATGATGATGATGATAAGATTAGATTGTTATTTTATTGTTACTTAACTAGCCATGTCCCATCACGATTTAACCGAGTTATACATACCACTTGTAGTAAATATTGTCAAGGGCGTTTTAAAACAAAAGTGTACCTACCCTTTCCTTTTTCTTAAAATTTTGGAAAAAATATGGGTTTTCCTACTCAAAATCAAGAGTACAATCGATTCCTGATAAAACTGACTTATAAAATTTTGTATCAAAAAATGAGAACATTTTTTTAAGCGATCGGAATCGATTGTGCTCCTGATTCCGAGTAAGACAAACCATATTATTGCCAAAATAAAAAAAGGGTAGGTACACTTTTTTTTAAACGCCCTTTAATAATCCAGAATAGCATTACACGGCCAAATTACAAATGTTGGTAAGTGGCTCAACAATTCCTGTTCGCGATTGTAATACCTAATGTGTGGCTTTATACTGATTGCAGCTTTGGCTAACGTTCGGCGCGTCGCTGGCATTTTTAATCATCGGGCTGGTGAGGGGATACTCTGCGTCCGCGCTTCCATCTCTCGAGGCCTTTGACCCAACGCTCATTCAAAATAGTGAGCAGAAATCATGGATAGGTAAGAACGTGTTGTTTAATATTACATTCGATCATGCTTAGAGCCAGATTTATAGTGCTGCTAAATTAAGGTAAACGTCTGAGTGTTCAAAACGCTAATGCCCAACAGACGGCACCCTGCTATCATCAAGATTGCTAATGACATAAGATAGAAGATGCCAACTATTGGGGCAGTGACGAGCACTCGTACGTTTACATTGTACTTCTGAAAGTAATACCTAATATTCGATGTTGACATAAACATAAGTATGTAGCTAAAACTCCAATGTTTCTGTTGCTGGCAATATTGGCACTGGATTTTGGGTATTTCGGGATAATGTTCAATATTACCGTAACATTTAAAATGCTGACTAGCGTCAACGACCCTGAACAGCACCAGTCTTTGCAAATCACACCTGTAATTAAAAGACAAGCAACGAAGTCGCATGTCGGAGTTCGTTAATTTTTTTCGTTAAATTACGTCGAGCTAACTTTGCCTAATCGCGTTTTGTAAACGTAAAAAACTAAACAAAATGATGCGGCAGTAAAAAAAACAAAAACAATTGTTTTTTTTACTGCCTCTCTATTTATAACATTAATTTTTTACTTTTGTCAGCGTCTTAAAGGTTTACCGTGTCCTATTAACTTTTCAGAATGTTATTTAGGTAGGTACATATATTTACTTATTTCAGAATGTCAACTACATATATTATATTTGTTGTGTAGCATAATGTGGATAACTAACCTCACTTAGTGGAACACTGAACCATGTTTTTCCCCATTTTTCCGTGTTTGGCAGTCAAGCCTTAGCTAACGTAAATACCCCAGTGCTTGACATGGCCAATACCTCTACATGACACCCGACTGTAACTGCTGTTGTTATAATGACATAAAATTAAAGATGGCAACTATTGGGACAGTGGCGAGCACTTGGACGTTCACCTTAAAGGTACATAGGGTAGGATATATTTTTGTGCAGGTTCAATTCCCCCGCTCGGCGCGTTCGCTGGCAGCATGCTGTCGGGCCCGTTGATGCAGCGCGCGGGGCGCAAGCGCACACTGCAGATGGCAGCACCTTTGTGGGCGGCGGGATGGCTACTTCTCGGTTTTGCGCCGTCCTTCCCGCTTATCCTACTTGGCCGCTTCGTCTCTGGCTTGTGCGTCGGCTTTAGCCTGGCGCCTGCGCAAGTTTATGTAAGTTGATATAAGGTTGTTTCTCAGGTGACAATAAATATACTGTCACATTATGTAAGGGGATGGTTTCTTCGGGTGACTCGTATACTAAGTCCTAGACCCTGGTCATCAGATATAAGTAGTAGGTACTACACAAGATGGCTATTGCCGTAATACTAAGAAATTCCAACTCACTGTTCAACCTCAGCTTCGAAGTAACGCCCACAGAAGAGGAAAATTCATTGATTCTGATGTAGTACGTGTAAGTCAAGTGGACCTATAGTCATCTACCTCACCTACGCACTATGTGTTGGGCGTCAATCACTCCTGCTGGCTCGTGCTGAGGCACCGACCGACTTCAGACTGGTAGAAAATTATTTTCATGGTTTTTTGTAGTCGGTTCAATTTTTTTTTAATTTTTTTTTCACGCTTTTTAGTGTAAATAATCTAAGATACAAGAGTTTAATATCAACTGCTCATCGCCTTTTACGAAAGATTGCTTTTTCCGCTGCAGAGACGTACATTATTGAGGAGTCCTGTTGCTTCATCACCCGTTCCATTTCACCATATGCATTACGAGGAGCATAAATCGCTTAGCAACTGTGTTAAAGTAATTAAAATTCAACCCGTCAAATACTTGTTATTGAGTAGTAACTCTGATGGTCAACTGTGGTCTTCATCATCAGTTCCACTTCACCAAATGATGATTTCAAGAGCAAATGCACGAGTTACTACTAAATATATCCAATTTACTATAGGTGTCCCTACAACATTTGAAGAGTTCCCTCGATTTCCTTAAGATCCAATCATCAGATCCTGATTTAATGCTTATGGGACCTAATTGAAGACATTCCTAGACGAACGTAAAAAAAAATCTAATCGGTTCATACATGACGGAGGTCTGAGGTATCAAACATATAAAAAAAAAACCGATAACCTCCTCCTTTTTTAAAGTCGACTAAAAAGTGATATTGTTATTTTGAAAAGGACATTTTTTTTCCTCGCATTCGTGAAAAGTAGAGTGTTTAACGCGAGACTAAACAACCATAATGCCACTCGAACTATAGCCACCCTCGCTCTGCTCGGGTGGCTCAACCTCTCGTGTCATTATGGCTTGTTTTAGTCCCTTGTTGAACAATCTACTATTATTACCGCATATCTCTCATACCTAGGTCACACAAGAATCGTCCCACAGCAGAGCCAGTATTTAAGTGTCCTGATGACCTGCAGTGGTATTAAAAAAAAAACAACATGATGCTTTTCCGGCGCTTGTTATCTAATGTACCTCAACCGTGGTACCATTAGAATCGTCCCAGCAACCCAAGTGTCCTTAGATAGGTGACGTTAAAAAAAAAACATGGCGGCTGTGAGATGCCAATAATCGGGGGTCAACAAATTTTCTTTTTTTATAGGATTTTTGCTGTCTTGTTTCGATCTTTTCAGTTAATTTTTGCAGGCGGGTTTTTGATTTATAAAATTTCTTTTTTTTCAAATACCAATTTACGTCTGCAGTTTGAGTGTTACGCAAAATATATATATTTAGCAGATTATTTTTTTTCAACTGCAAAGCTAATTTTGTACTGATTAACCGGATTTAGCAGAGGATTAAATGTAGCAAACAGAAATAATGATCAAAGGTTAATTAATACATATTTTAAGGGCATTTACTGGAGCTTCCTATTAATGCTTCATCAAATACGCGCGTTTATTCAATGCGATTAACGTTGTTAATTAAATATCATTGTTTAGTTGCTACGTACTATAGTAAAAAATATATTTATTTCTTAATATTTAATTACCAAAAACATCATTTAATTTCCTGTAGCATTTAGGTGAATAATCACACACAGATCCTTTTTTAGCTTAAATAAGTATTATAAATTCGTTTTTCTATATACCTACTTATAAATCAGTAGGTTCATTTTTTAACGGGTAAATGTTTTTATGACTACTGTACTTTTTGTTGGCTGTAGGTACTTGCCATCTCATAGAAACTTCATAATTATATTGAATAATAAATCAATTCGAAATAATGTCATTTTTAAAATATATCTGGTTGTTTTGGGACAAAGTTTATTGTTGAGATGAAAATATATTTTTCACCTCAGCACCTCAAACAGGCAGGTTTTGCTATGAGAAATCAGTGAACAAAATCGCATTTTGCTCACTCCGTGAGACAATAGTTATTTGTGCAACAAGAGAGCAAAGTCGTTTTTTGGTGCGAGTGTTGATTTTGAATCCCGAGTAAGCGAAGGATTCTACAATGATTCTAGGTTAGAATCCTGAGATCAGTCCGGTTTAAACACACGAGATGCAAAAAAACTTTGGTCTCGTGTGACACATGCAATTTTTCACCTCAGCAGCGAGAACATTATTTAAATGTAACATAAGAATAAAACCACATATACCTACCTATTTACAAAACAACCAACAACAATTTTTTAATTATAATCCGAAAGATTTAATTTAAGATTGTAATCAACACATTTGATCCTATCTCTCGCTTTTTTCGTGTTGAAGTGAAAGTGACAGATCAAAGTGAAGTTCAAATATTTGGAATTCAAGATGAGACAAAATCCTGTACTCAACATTTAAAAAAAAAAGTTACTTTGTCTCACGGAGTGAGCAAAATGCGATTTAGCTCACTCATAGCAAAACCTGCCTGTTTGAGGTGCAAAGTAACGTTTTTTTTTAAAATGCTGAGGACCGTGTTGGGTCTACTCACTAAATTCCAAATATTTAAATATTTATAGATTTTTTTCAAAATGGTTTTCAATGTGATTTTTATATTTGTTTCTTAATTATCGGATTTTATTTAAAATTGTGTTTGTTTTGTAAACACGTAGATATATATAGTTTTATTCTTATACTTCTTACTTACTTCGCCGGCTCAGCGACCCAAAGTGGATCTTGGCCTCCGACACAAGACTCCGCCAATTGTTCCTATCCCGCGCCATTCATTCTGCCACCTGCATGTCGCACAGGTCTTTTCGGACTTCATCCAACCAGCGATACCTAGGCCTTCCGATTGGCCGTCTTCCAATATTCTTATGTTACATTTAAATTATGTGCTCGCTGCTGAGGTGAAAAATTGTATATGTCACACGAGACCAAAGTTTTTTTGCATCTCGTGTGTTTGAATCCCTTGCTGCTCTCAGGATTCAAAATCAACACTCGCAACAAAAAACAACTTTGGTCTCTTGTTGCACAAATAACTATAGTCACTATTATTCTGAAGGTCGACAAAGTCAAATACTTAAGATAAAAATCATACTAACTAGGTACTGAGGTTTCAGTTACAAAAGACAGTAGTTAAAAGGTAATGTTGTCGTCATTTTTCCAGTTTAAGATTTTATTTACAAAAGCAAAATTGAACTCTCCTTATTTTTATTTTTTTAGGACCCGCATACTTTCTTCAACTTTTTTCCAGTTTCATCATATATTTCGATTTACTTTTTTTTCAATTTTTAGACCTGTTACAATGTCATTGACTTACTTGCAATTCAAACATGTCGTATTCAAATGCAAATATTAACTTCCGAGTGTTGTTCATTAGTCACCAATATGTAAATAATTTGCTAATCATTAGTTCATCACGACTTGAAGATACATTACCTTTAAGTTGTAACGGAAATCTTAGAATCTCGTTTGTTTACATTTTAATTTTTAATACCTATGTAAAAGGTCATGTAAACAAAATTTAAATTAATAAATAAAAAAAATCGAAAACTCGATTGCCTTGAAAAACTAAAAAGAAGGAAATAAGACGAGTGGTTTAGGACTGTCATGTAATTCTAAATAATGAGATGAAAATTGAACAATCATTTAACTGGGGGTGAATAATGATTTAAGCATCCATACATACAGACAGACGTCGGAGACGTCGACTTTATTTTATACTATGTAAAACATAAAGACAAGAAAAGAACAAATATCCTATCCTACTAATATTATAAATTTGAAAGTTTGTGAGTGAGTATGTTTGTTGCTTCTTCACGCTGAAACGGCTGGACGGATTTGGATGAAATTTGTCTAAAAGTTAGTTTATAGCCTGGATTAAAACATAGAATACTTTTTATCCCGATATTCCCATGGGATAGGGAGAAAATCTCGAAATAACAACCGCTGGGCTTAGAATTATGAAATTCGGTATGTGGATAGCTGGACTTTTGGAATAACACATAGGCTACTTTTTATTCCGATATTCCCACGGGATGGGGATACAATTTTGAAGTTTTAACCGCTATGTTATGAGTCTTGAAATTTTGGATAGTTGTTTTTAACACTACCTCAATGAAAATCACGATATAGGCTAGAAATTCCCAGGAAAATTTTGTAAAATCCGGGAATTTCAATTGTAACTACCAGATCGAATAGTTTACGGGTGCGAAGCCGCGGGTAAACTCTAGTCCTCCTAATATTATAAATGTGAAAGTTTGTGAGTGAGTGAGTATGTTTGTTACTTCTTCACGGTGAATCGGCTGAACGGATTTGGATGAAATTTGGCGGAAAGTTAGTTTATAACCTGGATTAAAACAAAGAATACTTTTTATCCCGATATTCCCACGGGATAAGGATAAAATCTTGAAACAATAACCGCTGGGCTTAGAGTCATGAAATTTGGTATGTAGGTAGTTGGACGTCTGAAATAACACATAGGCGTCTTTTTGACCCGATATTCCCACGGGATACCTAGGGATAAAATCTTGAAATAACAACCGCTGGGCTTAGAGCCATGAAATTTAGCATGTAGGTCTCTGGACCTCTGGAATAACACATAGGCTTTTTTTATCCCGATATTCTCACGGGATAGGGATAAAATCTTGAAATAATAACCACTGGGATTAGAGTCATGAAATTTGGTATGTAGGTAGTTGGACGTCTGGAATAACACAGAGGCGACTTTTTGACCCGATATTCCCTCGGGATACCTAGGGATAAAATCTTGAAATAACAACCGCTGGGCCATAGAGCCATGAAATTTAATATTTAGGTAGTTGAACCTCAGAAATAACACATAGGCTATTTTTTACCCCGATACTCCCACGGGATAGGGATACAATCTTGAAATAATAACCGCTGAGCTTAGAGTCATGAAATTTGGTATGTAGGTAGCTGGATGTCTAGAAAAACACATAGACGACTTTTTGACCCGATATTCCCACGGGATAGTTTTGTAACTAAGGGAACCCATACATCCCTGTATTATTATTATTATTATTTTGTATTTTTTTCTTTAATTGTATACTGTAGTTTTTAAGTATTTTATTTGTAATTATTTTATTTTGAAAAATGACTTTCTGACAAGGTTCTTGCGGCGCATTATTCTTGGCAATAATGGTCTTTACGAAAGCGCTGGTAGTTTAAAAAATGACGTGTAAAAGTGCCCATTGCGGCCTATTTACTGAATAAATGATTTGAATTTGAATTTGAATTTGAATTTGGATAGGAAAAAATTTTCAAATTTCAGCACTGGGTTTAGAGTCTTGAATTTTGTACAGTAATTCACAACACAACCTCAATGAAGACCAAGATATAAATTTTAAAAATTTTTAGGGAAATTTTGTAAAATCCCGAAAATTTCAATTGCAACTACCAGATCGAATAGTTTACGCGTGCGAAGCTGCGGGTAAAAGTTAGTAGTACTATAATAATGAGACCCCATACATTACTGTAATTTTTGTATCAATTTTTATATTTAATTTATATATTTTAATTTATTTTGTTATGAGAGTTTTCATATTTAAGATAATTCATCATCATCATCCCAGCCACGTCACACACACACGTCACACAGCCACGTTATACGTCCCACTGCTGGGCACTAAACTGTCTGGGGCTGGGTAATAAACGTTTTGATTTTAATTTTGGTATATTCTTTTAAGGTAAGCGAATGCTGTGACCCGGAAATCCGCGGCCAGCTAGGATCGCTGCCAACACTGTCGATGTCCCTGGGCATCGTGCTCTCTTACATCACCGGCAAGTGGCTTTACTGGAGACATCTCGCGTTCTTCTCCGCGACTTTCTGCGGTAAGTGGCTCTACTGGAGACATCTCGCGTTCTTCTCCGCGACTTTCTGCGGTAAGTGGCTCTACTGGAGATCTCGCGTTCTTCTCCGCGACTTTCTGCGGTAAGTGGCTCTACTGGAGACTCTCGCGTTCTGCGGCGGTAAGTGGCTCTACTGGAGATATCTCGCGTTGCGTTCTTCTCTACTGCGACTTTCTGCGGTAAGACTTGTTCTTGACTTTCTGCGGTAAGATTGTCTTGATCTAAGACATGTTTTTTTTTCACCAGAGATGCTAAGCTGCAAATCGAAAGATATAGGGTACCTACGTGACTAGATGTTGCCCGCGGCTCTGCCCGTGTAGACTTCGTTTATCGCTATTCCGTGGGAGCTATGGAATTTTCCGGGATAAAAACTATCATATGTCCTTCCCCGGGACTCAATCTATCTGGACACATAATTTCATCTAAATGGTTCAGTAGATCCAGAAATGACTCCCTACAACCTCACAAACTTAACTCTTTATAATAGTAAGTATAAGTACTCATATAAAGTACGTGATAAGGTAAATTTACTAGCCCTCGACATGCAGATGCCCTGCTCTCACCTCTATTGCTAAGGAAATGAATGACATAAAATTAAAGATGGCAATTATTAATTAGTGAATGAGTTATGCTGTTATGCTACACCTTTGAGGAAGAACTGGGAAGAGTAAATTTTTGAAAAGATCGAATGGACAGGAACTTGAAATGTTGCTGAAGATATTCCCGAGTGTAAGATTGAAGAGTCACAGTCACTCCTTGAATGAATTTGTTTGAGTGTGTTGCTGGAACGCCTGTGGATTATAATAACCAATAAGATGTACCTACGATTGTCAAGTCTGCGTTTCGTTAGTGCCATTTTTTTGTTTAATTGAACGGCAATCTTAAACATAATTTTCAATTTCGGTGTCCATGAATTTATGTCTATGTTAGCACACGTCAATGTAACGTGTAAATTGTTAGCAGAAAACTCTCGATGGATTCTTAGTTATATTTTTGGCAACCTTCACGCTCCAAATCTGATTTTTTGACAGGTGTGAATTTTCTCACATAACTTATGTTTTTAATCCCTATTTTTAACAAAAACGGAACCCTTATAGTTTCGCCATGTCTGTCTGTCTGTCTGTCTGTCCGTCCGCGGCTTTGCTCAGGGACTATCAATGCTAGAAAGCTGTAATTTTGCACGGATATATATGTAAACTGACCGACAAAATGGTACAATAAAATAATAATAAATAATTTTAATGAATTATTTAAAAAAACGAATACGTGGTTGTTGTTGCTAACACCGTAAAATACCAAATATAAAATGAAAACACGAGACCTTCCACCAAATAAAAGAATAGTACAACATTGTTTTTAGGGTTCCGTAGCCAAAATGGCAAAAACGGAACCCTTATAGTTTCGCCATGTCTGTCTGTCTGTCCGTCCGCGGCTTTGTTCAGGGGCTATCAATGCTAGAAAACTGTAATTTTGCACGAATATATATGTAAATTATGCCGACAAAATGGTATGGGTTTTTAGAGTACCTAGCTCCCACGTAAAGTGGGGGTGTTTTTTTTTCTGACCCAACCCTATAGGCTAGGGTATCGTTGGATAGGTCTTTTAAAACCGTTAGGGGTTAGATTCAGTGATTTGTTTGCGAAATATTCAACTTTAAAGTGCACATTTTCATTAAAATCGAGCGTCCCCCCCCTCTAAACTAAAATTTAAAAGGAAAACTATAACGGCTAAGTTTGCTTAAGAATTATTTGTCGTTTAAGAGTAAATAGAAGCTTAAGGTATAAAATATACCAAAACTATGGAAGATTCCGTATAAAATACGAAATCCTTAGAAGAATATTACTTACTTAATTTTTTCGTAATGGCTACGGAACCCTATTTCGGGCATGTCCGACACGCTCTTGGCCGGTTTTTTACATAAGTCATGCTCTTAAGCAAAATGTACGCGGTTTGAGGTCATTTTCGATTGGTTATTGACATAAACAGACACACTTAAAAACAAGATTTTCAGACTTTTCCCATGCATCGCCAACCAACCGCACGAGGCCGCTTGTAGACGTCCGTTGTTTCACTGGACGATAGACCGTGTTTTGGCCGGACTTGCGGTGTTGTATGGCTAGTCACCGGACAAGTGTCCGGTGCATCTACACACATTCATTGTAAGCCATACACCGTAATCCCGGCAAAAAGAACGGTCCGTTAAATTGTCCGGTGAAAACAACGGACGTCTACAAGCGGCCTGATGGTAATAGAACAAAATTAATTACATTTTATTACAGTAACCCAAAATTAACCATAATCCACTTATTAACCGTTTCTAAATTCACATTTTTTTTAATATTTAGAAATAACCACAAGCAAATAATTTTACTTATTTCAACTGTCACAAAACTGTTTCAGGAATGCCAGTTAGACCAAATATGACATACTAAAAAAGATCAAATGTTAAATTACGATAATATACGCTATAGATAATCATAATCACGTCTATTGAATCTTGTTCCATTTCCATATCTGTTTTTGCGATGACCTGTCCGAGCTAAGATTATAATAGTTACCAAATGACCAGACCTGACCAGACCAAATTTAAAGTTTCTAGAACTTTTTTGGTTACAGCAATTTGTACGGAAACACCTTTTTCAATGATTACCTAATCACGTAATAACGTATCTTTTGTTTGCGTTGATCTATTTAGAAGTTTCATTTCTTCACTGCTTCATGGGGTAGCAGATCTAAGTATATTAATTTCAGCTTGATACTTCCACGCGTTCCTGAGAAAAAGAGTATCGATAGATGGACGGACGGACAGCGAGTTCCGTATTTGTCTAATGAGATGCGGATTACGTAACCTTAAAAATATGATAGGTAAGTATATGTCATGAGTGGCGTTCGTTTAACTAAAAAATTATGAACAAAAAATGAGGAAAAAAAATGCGAAGATGATTATGATTACAAATCGGTAGTAGAACAAAAAAACCGGCCAAGAGCGTGTCGGACACGCCCAAAATAGGGTTCCGTAGTCATTACAAATAAATTAAGTAATATTTTTCCAAGGATTTCGTATTTTATACGGAGTCTTCCAAGTTTAGGTATATTTTATACCTTAGGCTGCTATTTACTCTTAAACTACTGATAACTCTCAAGCAAACTTAGCCGTTATAGTTTTCCTTGAAAGTTTGATGTACTTACTACCATCCTGAATTTTTTCATATTTTTCCACCCACTGGTTTAGATTTTACAGAGAGGAGGGGGCTCGATTTTCATGAAAATTTGCACTTTAAAGTTGAATAATTCGCAAAAAAAACGAAAATTCGTCTTAGTAAACCCCTAATGGTTTTAAAGGACCTATCCAACGATACCCCACACTATAGGGTGGATGCGAAAAAAAAATCACCCCCACTTTGTGTCCATGGGAGGTAGGTACCCTAAAAAAATTTTTTTTTTTAATTTTTTACTGTACCATTTTGTTGGCATAGTTTACATATATATATATCCGTGCAAAATTACAGCTTTATAGCATTGATAGTCCCTGAGCAAAACCGCGGACGGACGGACAGACAGACAGACACACATGGCGAAACTATAAGGGTTCCGTTTTTGCCATTTTGACTCCGGAACCCTAAAAAGGCCCCTGCGGCATTGTGCCGAAGATGCTGGCAGCATTTCCGCGTTGAAATCGCTAGGCTAATTCTTTGAGCGAGGTAACTGCCAGCTCTTCGGTCTCCGGTGGCATGTATATAAGCCTCTTTGAAGAGGCTTAGTGCTCCTGGGCCCCACGAACCAAGGGTTTCGACACCGAAAGGGACGAAATTATATTCGGCGCCGAGACCACTATATTTAGTACCTACCTATATTATGTATATTCCATTATCAGTTTGGGTTCTGTATTATGGCTGCAGGTGCGTTGTTTGTACTCCTCCTGCCTCTACCGGAGTCTCCAGTATGGCTGGAAGGCAAGGGGCTGGATGCCACGGCTTCCCTCAAGTGGCTGCAGCTCTCGTCCCGCGCCGTTGCCGTTGTTAAGGACGACGAAGTACCTGAGTAAGTAACTGATTAGTGATTGATTACACATCTTTTATTTAAAGTAAAAAATATGTTGTTTTTTCTGCAGAACTAAGGTTGTTTAATACACGCCTTCGCACATGTATACTTTTTTGAGACAAATAAAAACGAGTCTAAATCTACTTTGCAATCATGTTCTGTCTCTTATATAATTTTTTAAACATTTTCTTTCACAAAAACCTTCTCGTGACAATTAAGTAGGCCATATTACCAAAACAAGAGTCAAACAAATATGGACAGCTGTTCTGAAGTGACCACAGTGAGAGCACGAACATACATTTCTACAAATTATTTTTATTCATAAATATATATTTGCATTAGGCCAGTCATGTAAGTTTTGCTTTCAATTAAATTATTTCGCTTTCTCCTTCTGGGACGTTCCTATTCTAGCAGGAGATAGCGAAACAATGACATCGTCAACATAGAGCATACGACCTATTATTTAGTTTAGTTTCTTTCTACCTATTGCAGAAAATCAGATGCTGCTGCGCCCGCCGCTCCACCCAGCCTGTTCACGCGGGAGGTGTTCTGCTCATCGTCAGTGATCAAACCCCTCATAGTAGGGTTCGCACTGCTTTTCTTTCAACAATTCAGTGGCATTGACGCGGTCATATTTTTCACTGTTGAAATCTTTGAAAGTGCAGGTAGGTACACAACATGTTCCTTAATGAACGGTTAGTATTTATAGTGGAGCAGCTTTTCGAGCGCTAGGCTAGGCGGTGCCGCGGACCGGGGCCCTAACCTACAAATTATGGATAAAACCGGCCAAGAGCGTGTCGGACACGCCTAATACAGGGTTCCGTAGCAATTACGAAAAAATCAATCAATATTTTTCTAAGGATTACGTATTGTGTACGGAATCTTGCAAGTTTAGGTATATTTTGTACCTTAGGCTGCTGTTTACTATTAAACTACTAATAATTATCAAGCAAACTTCAAAAGTCGCCAAATTCTTAAATTTATCCGCAATTTTGGGTTAATAGGTAATCATTTGTTTCAAATTATCACAGTTGGTAAATATTACATAATATCTAGGTTCTGAGGAATAAGTTAATCAACCAGGTAATTACATAGTAATATGTTTAAAAAAATAGATTATCGCATTGAAGATTGAAAATGTTTAACGGTTACTTTTTCGCAACTATTGCCTTTAAATTCAATTTTTAGGGTTTCATAGGCCGACAAAGAAACCATAATGGTTTCGTCATGTCCGTTCAATCGTCTATAGCTTAAAGACCTAACGCTAGGAAGCTGCATTTTTATGGATATACATACATCTAATATATAAAATTTTCGAGTCACAATGTTTGTGAGTGTGACCAAGCTCCTCCGAAAAGACTTGACCGATTTTTATGATTTTTTTTGTGTTTAATTGGTAGGTCTGAGAATAGGACGTAAACTATTTTTCATATTTGTACGCGGACGAAGTCGTGAGCAACAGCTGGTAATTATGTATTAACCACGCGGAAAAAGCAGTAAAATCAAATTTTGAAACTTTTTGTTTTAGGTACACCTACTTCATACACCTAAAGTAGGAATGTGTGTTTCCTCTAAACTTATAATATAGAAAGTAACATATCATGAGTTTTTTTAAATATTGTAGGTTTGCTGAGATTATTTTCGATTTATGCATGCAAAATGGTAATTGGATTTGAAAAATGTAAGCTTTAAAGGACCTTAGTCAAGTGTTTCTCCTCAGTTCAAGCTAAACCATTAGCGTCAAATATCTAAAAAAACCTGAATATTAAGTAATAATATAACGAACATAAATGTGAAGCTATCACAGCTTAGTAGGTCTGTAGTTGTGGGAACAGTCGATCAAAACTTTTGCCCGAAACGCACTTTTGAACGGTTATTTTTTTGCAAAGCTTTTCTGTCAATATCTTTGCGCGAGAGGGAGGATACTTTTTGACGTCATGTCAAGCAAGTTAAAGCTACAATGGTTTTCAATTTATGTATCGGTATACCCAGGTAGCACACTGGACCCGATGGTGGCTACGATCATAGTGGGCGTGGTACAACTGGTCTGTAACGGAGTGAGCACGATGCTGGTGGATCGCGCAGGGCGGCGGCCGCTGCTGCTGCTCTCTGGTGCCGTCATGTGTGTTTCTATGTTCGCAATGGGCACCGCTTACTATTTGGAGCTGCAGCATTCTGCGTGGCTTGGGTAAGTTCAAATGTGACTTTGGTACAGCAGTTTGAGGGGTAGCACGCTCAGACCTCGGTTGGCTAGTTGTTACGACCATCCATAGTGAGTCTGCAGTCTGTGACTGCTTTTTAGGAAAATGACACGTGACTTCATATTCGCAATGGGGACCACTTATTTGGAACTACAGCATTCGGCATGGCTAGGCTATTATGTCTGAATGAAATAGACAAAAGCTTTTCATATTATTTGAACTTTACTTTCAGTAAAATAAGTCTCTGCCTTATTTTTTCTAATTAAGACGAATATCTCCCAAAGGTAAAACGTTTTATTCAGACTTGTCTCATCAAATTTTGTGAAATAAAATGATAATTTAATTAGGCATGATTATCGATTTTTCAGAAAATGTTTAGGCAAAATATTTTGTTTGCTGAAAGGGACGATTTTTGTGCAGATGTTAGGTGCCATTTAAATTGCTACAATTTCAATTGATTTAATGAACCTAAAGCTATTGCGGACACAATATATAAAAAGCGGCCAAGAGCGTGTCGGACTCGCCCGAAATAGAGTTCCGTAGCCATTACGCAAAAATTAAGTAATATTTTTCTAAGGATTTCGTATTTTGTACGGAATATTCGAAGTTTAGGTATATTTCATATCTTAGGCTGCTATTTACTCTTAAACTACTAATAATTCTCAAGAAAACTTAACCGTTATAGCTTTCCTTGTAAGTTTGATATACTTACTACCATCCTTTTTTTAAATAATTCATTATTATATTAATAAATTAACAAAACTAGACAATTCTGATAATAATTTAATAATATGTATATATTATAGCAGTGTCTGAAAAATGCGAAAATTGCGAGGATACGAGTATTACACAGTAATAGTAAACACTAACGTAATGAAGAAAAAAAAACGGAGTGTATAACTGATTTATAAAACACTTATTACTCTCAATTTAACTAACAACCCTCGCCTGCGGCTTGGGTGGATATGAACATCACGGGCGCATTTTATGCACTTGTACAATCTGTTATAATTGTGTATCGTAGGTACCTGCCAGTAGCCAGCTTAGTGGTGTTTATGGTGGGCTTCTCCCTCGGCTTCGGTGGGCTGCCATTCCTGCTGCTGGGCGAGCTGTTCCCGCAGCACTACCGCTCGCAACTGTCTGCTATGGCCAGCGCCGTCAACCTGCTCTCCATGTTCACCGTCATCAAGTCCTTCCACGCTCTTGAGGTTAGTTACAATTTGTAATCTGTTTTTATTTCTTAATTTTATTTACGAATGGATAAGTTTAGTATATTTGTTATCATACTTATCATTCCGAGAGTTAACGCTTCTGACAAAAAATCTGCACTGCAGGCGTCTAATCTAACGCCTCAGCATAAAGCTGAGTCAGCGGCCGAAATACATCATGCCTGTATTTTCATTTTTTTTTGTTTTATTGGTGTTGTTTTTTTCTTCTATTTAATTATAAAAATAAAAATTGTTTATACAAGAAACAACACATACTATCGGGTTACAAATATCTGTTGGTCCCAACTAGGCTGGGCCTGTAACGTGGTGACCGGATTCGGTACTAATAAATTAAGTTTAATTAATTACATTTTGTTGTATTTGTGTCTTTGTGAATGTTAATTTTCTTTTTTCTTTCTTTCCGTCTTTCAATATGTAAATATACGCTGTAAAAAGAAAAAAAATACCGCTGTGTATTGATTAAATATAATGGGGAAAATCGTATCGAAATTGCTTTAGTCGTTTTTGAGAAAAATACCGGAAAAGTCGATAAATAAATCTATCCTTGCCTTTTTTATGGTTCTCAAAATAAAATAAAATATGCCTTATGTTTGGGTCAACAGGGGTATGTAGGGCTCACCCATGAAATCTGAAAAAAAAAGCTGAAAACGATGAAAGATAAATTCAATTTTCGTATTTGACAGTTATATTCAGCAATTTTACGTCAAAATATGACGGTTATAAAGAAAATGGCATCCTCGTTAAAATCTACTCTTTACTGTCTTTTCCTTGTAAGTAAGGCAATATCATAGTTTTGCTTATTTTTATTAGACAAATTGACGTCATGATACCACATATGTACGTAAACACACAGTAAAATTTGATGTACCTACCTACCTGTTCCTCATTTCATTTTTAAGCTTCACTTAAGCATATCACTTGTGAGAAACGCAGGTTAATTGTGCTGATTGCGTTCTGATTATGCGTAGGTACGTTAGTACACTGTAATTTCAAAATTGCAACGACATAATATAATTTCATACAACATTGTAAGAAAAGTCCACTAAGAAAACGTAAAAATGTAATAATAAAATAAATTGTTTTACAGACGGTGCTGACATCTGCCGGCACTTTCTGGATGTACGCGTGTTTCTGCGCAATAGCATTCTTCTTCGTCCTCTTCATGGTGCCAGAAACTAAGGGCAAATCCCTGGCGGAGATTGAGCAGCATTTCCGTGGTGAAAAGAAATCCAATAAAATGAAATTACAAAAGATATCTACGATATCGTAAATAGGATGCAATTACCTACAAAAATTAGTCGACACGTTTCGCTTGAGAAATTAGGTTGAGGAAGTTAAGTTCAAGAAATGAGGGAATTCTTTTCTTATTCCAATGATATTGGTGTGGGTGGATGTGATCATTTTATTATCCTTCATCACTCACTTTCTCATTTACCTAAAATACTTACATAACTACAAAACAATATTTTCATTGTCGTTATGATAAAATATCATGCATTGATTTATTTTAATTCTGTAACATGGTCAAATAGTTAGGTAAGTATTTAAACTAACTGCATGAAATGCGCCATATTTTACTATCTTTAGGTAGATTGAATTAGTCTTGCTTAGGCAATACCTAGTAGCAATAAAGTAGAACTGTGATAATTTAGATTTAAGGAATTGAGATGTTAAGAAGATTGTGCTTAAATAAAAGCTATTTTTTACATAAGTATAGCTCCTGAATTGAAAAAACACATTATCAATAGATACTTATTATATTAATAAAAAGAGTTTTCTTCGCACATTTTACTCTACAGATTACCTATTCCTATATTAATTGTTTGCTTAGCAATATACGAGTACACGTTTCATATTTATGCACTTAAATTATTTTGTTTTAGTGAACGAATACTTATGTATAAGTAACCTATTAGAGTGAATTTCAGAATGAGAACGAATAACTAATTCTAAAACTTGTTTCAAAAGTCTCACATTTTGTGTCGGCGTCCTAAGTACCTATGTCACTTCCTATAGTTTTGATGATTATTATTACTTGCATTTATTACGAAATTGTAGAGCTTTAATTTCTATATAAATTTAATCTGCCAAATGTCAAATCTCTAGCTCTCGTGATTTGGATTCTCGTGACGTGGCTGTATATTGCGTTTTACTTTACCGGGACTCACAGTTGACATGCCATAAGTCCTATGGCAATGACATATACCTATTTATAGGTACCTATTATGTATGGCTATCCCAAATTACCCATTACTTTTTGCACTCAATCTCTAAACCTCTGGAGCTAGAGACATACAAATTTGGCAGATATTCCATATGGGTTCATAAAGGTCAACTTTCAATATCTGAAGACGCGGACACGAGATCCTATGAGAGTATTGAGAAAAGTTTTAGAAAGCCGTATCTATATATTATCTTATGATATATTATCTCTTATTCCGAAGGGCAACGCATATGTGGCTGGGTTATAGGTAATAATAAATAATAATAAAAGCAGCCCTAAAAGTTTTATACAATTCAGGAGCTGTCTATGAATTTAGTGCACGGATCTCTAACGTTTATAAACAAGTTGAGAGTTTTTGTTATTAAAATTAAAATGATTTCAAGAAACAAAAACGTGTATTATTTAACCATAGTTTTGGCTACGCATCTACTAGAGATGTACGAGGTAGGTAAGCAATGTGCAAGAAAAATATTATGAATTCTGATCGAGGCTGGCAAAATCACCACCACCACCAAGAACAAAGCGTGCATATTTATTTATTTATCTAATACGACTCTACTTCTACGGCTGGTAGGACGTGTCAGATATTATTGCACGCTCCACTGTTGCAGATATTAATGCAGGTGACTGTACCTACTTAATGGCGCACCGAAAAGTTATTAGGCATGACCATCGTTCAGCTCTGGTGGAAGTGTTGCCTTAGGTTTCTGAAATAATGAAGTAGGTACCTAAGTGTTAGTTACGTATTTATGAAAGAAAATTAATTAATATTAGCTACAAGCTCCCTTTCTAAAATTGTAAACTTCTCTAATTAACGGTACACAAGTATAGGTACACAAAATGGAATGTCTGGTGGACTCCAATTTAGGCTGAGTACGAGTATGTCCTAAAAATTGGCGAGTTAATGCTGCTGATCTGTTACTAGTCGGGTCCTTCTTGTATCTGAATGTTTGCGCCTGCCAAATATGTATGAGAATAACGAACGGTAAGCACCTTATATAATAATATTAATAGGTACCACAAATGCAAAAAAAAAACGCAAAAATCGCTAAAATTATTTTTGTAATACCAAGTCGTCGTTTCAAGTACAATTAGCAGGGGTCCCATTGGGTAGGCAGGCGACCGGCGCAACCGGTGGATGCAAATGGCGAGTTGTCGGTAATCATTCCGTTATAAAGGGGAGTCTTTTATTCAACAGTGGACGTCTTCTAGCTGATGATGAGTTCCATGTACACAAATAAGAAAAAAATGCTTAAATCCACTTACCTTTATTTTACAATGATCCTAATATCAATTAATACGCGTATTCACTAGTCCAATTAAGCTTATTAAGTAGCAAGGGCCTCAATTTCCAATTACAGAGCGACAAGGTACCTACAGTCACCTGCATTAATATCTACTACAGCGGCGCGAACAAAAATATCTGACACGTCCTACTGGCCGTAGAAATAGAGTCGTATCAGATATTTATTTTGCTGTATGTTAATGCTGCTTGTACACGGAATTTAGACATCATTGATTGATTCAGGCGTTACTTCGCGGAGGGTCATATGAAACAACCCTATACTATACTAATATACCCTAACCCTATAATAATATACCTGGCTTTCCCTTGTTTTGTAGGTATATTTATTATGTTTTATCGGAGAAGCAAGACAATTGGCATTGTTCATATTTTACCAATGTACCCTGATTCGAAAACTATGTCGAGGGGGGTAAGTAATACGAGATATAAGAACTTATTATATAATATTCATAATATATACGCTCACTTTATATAAACTCCTTTAGTATAACGTTGTTATGTAATATCAATTGATATAACGATCAAAGCATATAATGTTTATAACACCTAAGCTTTAAAAATTATAATTAATTAAAAACTTTGGTGCAAGCAAACAATCAAGCAAGCCATTATTTTTTTCCCGTCTGTTAAATAAAACCTAACATCGAAGGCTAAGGCGGGAGCGAAGCGTAGCGTAGCTGAACCTAACCTATCCAAGTCGCGTCGGCCCAGTTTCGTCATGCTCGCTCGCTTCGCTCGCTCGCCGCCACATAATTTAACATTTACACATATTACTATATATCATGAGTGATATACCTAATTTATGTTATGTTAAAAGAAATTAGTCCATATAAATCTTATACAAATTAAAGTTAAATAAAAATAACGTTATTTAATTTAAGCGTTATACGTTAAAAATTATATTTTTGCTGTTATAGCTAACGTTTATTATATCTTGTGAACGTTATTAATATGAAATTAATTAGATATTTTGTAGTTATATCTCTGAGACGCACTCTTTCGAGGGATAGGGTTTTTGAACAATTTTGTCATATTCTGATCCAAAAATACTTAAGGGTTACGAATATATAGGCAAAAGAATGTTTGACCTTACTTTGACCTTCGTATTTTTCTTTAAGGGATGAATCCCTTTACCTGAAAAGTAAATCCATAAGTATCTAGGTTTATCTATGGTATCTGTCACGCAGGGCCCGTATTACGAAGTGCAAAATTCGATCTTCGTGTCTTGCCGTCCCGCTGACGCTTATATTACTTTAATGACGCTTATATTAATACAAGAGTGAGAGGGATGGAACGACACGAACTTCAATTTTCGAATTTCGTACTATCCCCTCAGGACGCATTGATGTCAGCCAGTTATCACATACATGTTTGACATTAGCCAAAGGTATTGACATTTTAGGTATTGACATAGAAAACAGAATGTATTCTAGCAGGTTTCTGCCTAATGAGTAATTAAAAAAAATAACATTAAAACATAATATTATATAAATGAAAGAAATAAGTCATTATAATATGAACCTGGAGAGATTAAGTCCCTACTCGCGCCTATTACAACTACCGACGTAGAAAGATCGTTCAGTGCGTTGAAATGGATGTTTACAGAAAGACGCCGTAGCTTAACTGTTCCAATTATAGAAAAAAAAAATAGTTAATTCTGAAAATCGCTTTAACTACTAAATTTACTGCTGGTAAATTTTAATGATATTTTTATTATTATGTCATGAGCCTAATAGGTAGTAAAGCTAGTTTTTAGTTTTTATTTGTGTAGTCCTCTCTTATTTTCTGTGGCAATCAATGATTTTATTATTATTATTGAAACACCATCTACATGAATTCAAATAAAATTGTATCATAGTTTGTATACAATTCGCAGAGAGGTATTCAAGGGTATAATTTTATTGATCACCTAATAAATGTGTTTTCGGCGACCTAATAAATAATATTTGTTCCAAAATAATAGATGTGTCACTAAAACTAAATCACCAAACAATATAGAAATCGCTTCCTAAAAATTAAATTATAATCACTGGACAATAATATTGATCATCAAATAGTTGAACTGAAATTTGACGATAATGAATTAAATAATAGTAATAATATCTTCACACAAATTACACCAATTGACCCAGATCCAAACTAAGCAAAGTTTGTTCTATGGGTGCTAAGCAACGGGTAGACATACATACATATATATACTTAAATACATACAAACATCCAAGACTCAAGTACCTACTACAAACATTTATATTCATCATACAAGTATTAGCAAAAAATATTCTTGTCTGGCACTTCGCCGGCCACTGTCGCGACACGCTCGCTTCGCTTGCTCGGCTCGCGCACCGAGGGTCGCACTTCTACTTAACACTTAGTAGAATAGGCAGAAACATCTAATTAAGGAACTGATCTATTTATTAGATGACAGACCTATTATTTTATACTTAGATACTTAGAGACAGATTTGATTAATTTGATGACCAATATATTTCTTAGGGATAGATTTAATAATTAGGGTATCGCAGTTTAGTGACAAATCTAAATTTAAGTGACAGAAAATATAGTTCCCGTTATTCAATAGGCATAATATGATTCTTTTCAGACTAACCTATCTGTTTATCTCTACTCTTTCTCAAAATAATATCCGATTGAATGTGACACGGACAGTTAGCATCTATTGAGATTGACAACTAGTTCGTTTTTAGGGTTCCGGAGCCAAAACGGCAAAAACGGAACCCTTATAGTTTCGCCATGTCTGTCTGTCTGTCCGTCCGTCCGCGGCTTTGCTCAGCTGTAATTTTTCACGGATATATATGTAAACTATACCGACAAAATGGTACAATAAAATACTAAACGTAAAGTGGGGGTGATTTTTTTTCTCATCTAACCCTATAGTGTTGGGTATCATTGGATAGGTCTTTTTAAATTAGGGGTTTGGCAAGACGATTTTTCGATTCAGCGATTTGTTTGCGAAATATTCAACTTTATAGTGCACATTTTCATTAAAATCGAGCCTCCCCCCCGCCCCTCTAAAATCTAAACCGGTGGGTGTAAAAATTTGAAAAAAATCATGATGGTAGTAAGTATATCAAACTTTCAAGGAAAACTATAACGGTAAAGCTTGCTTGAGAATTATTAGTAGTTTAAGAGTAAATAGCAGCCTAAGGTATAAAATATACCTAAACTATGGAAAGTTCCGTATAAAACCTTCGCTCTTGGCCGGTTTTTTTTTCAATATTATTTTACTTGGCCTCTAACTTGGTTTCAGCCGCCATGTATAATTTACGAGACGTCGTATTTGAATTTAACTAGGTATGCCATTTTATGCCAGGATTATATTCAAATTAGTATCTTGACATTATCTATATTTTAAGAAAATAAGATAAAAAAGAGTAGTAAAAAAAAGTGAACA
Organism: Choristoneura fumiferana; assembly: GCF_025370935.1. Classification (NCBI taxonomy): domain Eukaryota; kingdom Metazoa; phylum Arthropoda; class Insecta; order Lepidoptera; family Tortricidae; genus Choristoneura; species Choristoneura fumiferana. The sequence continues at coordinate 8,318,286 of NC_133481.1, read as the reverse complement.
ATGCCAATTAGTGTAGTCGTTTATCATGAAAAAATGCTTGCAGCTCATTACATTTGCTTAGTGAGTGCAATATAGATAACTTTAGCTTTAGGTGAAAGTGTGGTTCGACCTAACTATGTTGTAACATTTTATACGGGTCTATATTGACTCCCATAACGTTAAACTTTCGATTTGGTATATCCATACCGTTGTTTGTCATAATCGTTGCTCGTCATATTATCTTTGGTCATAATTTCAATAGTGATAATTTTCTTTCACCCCCTTTCATTACTCATAACTATTGAATTTCATACCGTTATCAGTCAACATTTACTGTGGTGATTGTATTGAAAGGTTGAAATTCAAAAGGAATATTATTATTTGACATAACGCATTTCTGTCAGCTGGTACTTTTTGTAAGGGGTCACAGTTTTAACCTAACCTAACCTACTTTTCTGGCAGCTATTTTTTTGTAAGGGGTCGCAGTTCTAACATAACCTAACCAACTTTTCTGTCAGTTGGTACTTTTTGTAAGGAGTCACAGTTCTAACTTAACCTGACCTACTTTTCTGGCAACTGTTTTTGTAAGGGTCGCAGTCCTAACCTAACCTAACCTGCTTTTTTGTCAACTGGTCCTTTTTAAAAGGAGTCACAGTTCTAACTTTCTAATGTTTTAATGTATGTCATGTATTATATCTGAATTTTAAAATTATTCCTTTAAAACATTAGAGAATAAAATGGAATGAATAATAACAGTAAATATAAAAATATGACCTACAATATTTATGAAAAATAAACGGTATGCCTTTTGATATAATGCTGATGAATTTTATGACTTTTGTTTAGTATAGCATGTAACATTATTCTACTTAATCATTATATTTACGAGTATTTCGCGTTATAGCTAACAACGATTATGACTATTGATTATTTTGACCAAAAATAATATGGTTACCAAGTTCTGACTATCGAAAATCAAAACAATAAAATTATGGGTGTCGAAGGGACCCCATTTTATACACAATCTAAGGCTCTAATGTCTTATTACAATATTGCGAATCAGTCAGATTATCAGTCGAATTAAAATTTTGGGATTTTGCCAATATCCTGTTCTCAAAAATTCATTTGCTTTATAAATTATAATATATGAAGGACACGCGTGTAGTCTAAGTCACTCTCTGGCCCATAAACTATCTCTATTCCAAAAATCACGTCAATCCGTCGCTCCGTTTCGACGTGAGAGACGGACAAACACACAAACACACACTTTCACATTTATAATATTAGTATTAGTATATGGATGGATGATTTACAATGTATGATAGCGTGTGATCTAGAACGTCTAGAAAGGTGATGCCGGCGCACGATCTTCTCCGAGGTGTTAGTCGGAGGCGTCTTTGCTGGACGAAACCGTAGGGCTGTCAAATGTCATCCTTTTCTATTTCAAAGAAATGAAACGATCGAGATAAAGGACGTGATGAAAATGATCTAGAACTAGTTCATTAACATATTATAAATCATCACAATTGTGAACATATTAAAGAAAAAAAAGAACGTTATTTAAACTAAGCACAAAGAAAGACAGAAAGAAACACATTCACGACATTTAGGTATTACAAAAAAAAAACACTTAGCAAAAACTAAATAAACCGTTTCGCATCATTCCTGGGGCTCCTGGACATACCGCTCTCGCTTAATAATGGTCGAATGCCATCTGTGAATGTGAATAAAATCTTCAATATTTAAGTCTAAGTGTATTACAATCCGGTATTGATCACCATCACATTATTTATTTAGTCCCAATATTCCCAGCCCTAGGGTTCCTTGCGCCATTCAGTCACGACACTAACGAGCGAGGACGACACCAGCATATGAGGCCAATCACGGCGCTGGATACCGTTGTAATTGATGACACAGTCGCCACTGACGTGATAATTTTGCAGTTTATTCAAGGACTGACAATGGTTGATGATGTTAGCAAAGCAAAGTTAACGTTTTGATCACAGAAACTTTTATCCTACTAATTTTTTAAATTTGAATCTTGAGATATTAGGATGTTTGCTACTCGGTGTATCATGTTTTTAGGATTTTTAATTGTGGTTGGCAAATGTTTCTCTTGATGATATGATCGATGTTTAAAGTATTACCACATTAAAGACGTGCCTACTGACTACATTTGGAATCAAAAATTCCGTCGAAAATCTTTTATAGGGTTGTTCAGTCAAATTAACCCAATATTTTTAGAATAAAGAAAGTTAGTTTGTTTGTTTGTTTGTTTATACTCTTTATTGTACAAAAAGGAAAAAAAAGGTTACATAAATAAAAGTAAAGTGTTAAGTACAAAGGCGGATTTATCCCTGCAGAAAGTTTATAGGATATTTGACTTTTTTTCTACAATTATTCATCTGCTTCAGCAGTTATATCGATATTAGTAAGTAAACCTAACGAAGCAGTTCTGGATGACGGCAAAGTTCAACAGTACGGTGGGCTACCAGCTAAGGATACCAGTGCCGCCTGGTAATGGCCACAGTTTTTTTTTAAAGAAAGACCTTTAGTAAACCTTTTTTCACATTTAAAGTAATAAAAAAAAGGCTGAAATTAGGGTGCATCGATAACCGACATAGATTTATTAATATTGCATCAACGACTCCCACGGCGTCGTCGATAGATAGATGCACGAATTTAAACCGGAGACACGACACAACGCGTGAGCTGCTCTTGCATTACCATTGATATCACGCTCGCCGCCGACCGAACTATATAAACCCAAACTCCTCAAATTCAACTTACTCTTGAGCTGAAGCTTAATAAAGCAGCACATATTAACTGTCAACATAACATTAGAATAGTCTTCTGCATCATTAATACAAACAAAGTAACAGAGACAATGATTATAGTAAGTTTTTTCAAGCTATTTACCAATAGTGTTACGATTTCGTCACCTCTGTGTTTAATCGGTTCATTCATTTTCAGTGGGTTATTTGGTTTAGCGCTCTTGCGTGGTCTACAAGCAAATGTGAACCCCCTGTCAGCAGCTACCTCCCACCATCCACTGGCGGCAACGGCAGACCTGCCCCACAGTATGGCCCCCCAGAATTAGGGAATGGATCTCCCGGCGGTCCAGGTGGTCGATCTGGCTCTGGAAGACAGGGCAATCAAAACCAGATCAGTGATTCTTATTCACCACCGGGCCAATTTCCTTCATCGAGTAATTTGGATGCTGAGTATGGGCCACCAGCACAGGGCTCAGGACGCAGTGGAGCCGGTTCACCTCAAGGTAGTTTTGGCGGAACTCAGTCACAAGGTGATTTTGGAGGTAGTCAATCTCAAGGTGGATTTGGTGGTAGATCATCCCAGGGAAATTTCGGAGCTAGCCCATCTCAAGGTGTCTTTGCCTCCCAGCCACAACAAAGAAGTCAGGGAAACGCTAATACTCCGAGTTCGGAGTATGGCGTCCCCGAGCAGAACTCCAATTCGTTTGGAAGATCAGGAAGTCAACCATCTGCGGGGGCAGGAGACAGGTTTGGTAGCGGTGGGCGACCCCAATCAACTTACGGTCCTCCAAATCAGCAATCTGGTTTAGGCCGATCTCCAAGTGGCGGTAACGGAGGTGGTGCGCGCGATGGCCAGATCTCTGGTCAGCGACCGGATAGTTCTTATGGTCCACCTCCAAGTGGCCGACTTCAGCAACCGAACAGCCAATTTGGTGCTGGTGGGCAGTCACCAGTCCAATTCTCTGCATCACAAAGAGCACCTGAATCTTCGTATGGGGCCCCGAACGCTAACAGCCCACAGGGTGGGTTTGGAAGACAGAATCCTAATGACCCACCTTCGTCGATGTACGGCGCACCAGGTTTTGGAAGTGGGAGTAGTGGTAGCGGTTCTGATTATGATGGAAGTGAATCTGATGTTAGTACCTTAAAAATATTTCTTTCTTATTTGCATGCTATTACGGTTATTGCTTCATTGAGATTGACAGCATTGTTGTTCATTATGCTTTTGAACTTCTCAAATACATTTTTAAACCAATCTTTTTCATATTAAAATATGTTAACATTTGTTGTTATGTTTTAGGAGCCAGCTAAATACGAGTTTAACTATGAGGTCGACGATTCGCAGACAGGTACTAAATTTGGTCATTCTGAACAACGTGACGGTGACGTCGCCACCGGGGAATATAACGTAGTGCTCCCCGATGGCAGGAAGCAGGTGGTCGAGTACGAGGCTGGCCTACAAGGATACAAGCCTCAGATACGATACGAGGGTTCGTTCATTACAAGTCTATGGATGGCACATTACGCAACAAAGTTTTTGCTCATATAATTATGAGATTACAATATACCTACCGAGTTAATACTTTAGTTTACACATGAAGGCTTAATTATTTTTTAACTGACTGCAATAAAAGGATCAATTCGGTTGATTTTTATAGATGATGTTATTTTAAAAGAAAAAGGATTACTAGATTTCGTAAAAAAAGTTGCGAAAAAAGAGAGGTTTTATTTATTATCATTTATCAAACTTAATTTAATGAATTCATATTCTCCCATCGGATTATCTAACAAAATCTAGATTTGAAGTTATATTTTTTCAGGTGGTGCCGGTAATGGTGGGTCAGGATTTGGCTCAGGTAATTACTATTTAACACTGTTTTACAATATAAACAATATGCTTTCTCTAGCTACTTCGATACCTGAAAGCGGTTTAATTAAATAGCGTTCGATCTCACTTATTTTTTTTTATTTCACCAGGCAACAAAGGTTCAGGAGGTGGTTCTCAAGGCTATCCGCAAGGTGGGCCGAGCTCAGGAGACTTCGCCAGTGGTGACAACGATATTGGCTACCCACGAGGTGGACCTGGCAGTGGAAGTTCAAGATCTGGCCAATATCAAGAGCAAGACAATCAAGGAAGTTTCCAGGACCAGAATGACAGATTATCACAACAAAGGGATCAAGGAGAATCGGGATATCCGAGAGGAGGACCTGGAAGCGGTAGAAACGGAGGGAATCAAGGAGGCACAAGAGGCTCCCAAAGAGGCCAACAGAACGGTCAGGCCAACTCTGGGTACCCATCTGGAGGTCCCGGTAGAAATGGTAATGGTCTTGAGAGTTTAAATGGTGATAATGGATATCCCAGTGGTGGTCCACAAGGTCAAAGAGGTCTATCCAGCGGTGGTCAAAGGAATGACATGGGGTACCCGAGTGCTAGGCCTCAGGGAGGCAGCGGTGGCTTTGGCAGCCAAGGGCCTGTTGGTGGTAGTGGTGGGTATCCAAGCGGTGGACCTCAAGGAGGCAGAGGAAATGGAGGACGACAGGGAGGAGACGACGGCTACCCTAGCGGTGGCCCCAATGGTCCCAGGGGTTCCGGCTACTAACACATACTAATCAGAGTCACTAAAACCTTATCACACTACAATACGCTTTCATAATGTAACAAATGAGATTAGAAAATAAGAGGCATTGTAAATAAACGTTTTATTAATATTATAACATAAATTGTGTTTTATTAACACTACTACTATTTTCATTTTACCACCACTACATTGTTATACTAGTTAACTGGCCAAAATTATTCTGGAATAAACAAACACCTGAAAACATTACTATGTTTAAAAGCTAGTACCAATTTTGTAGTTGATTGTAGACAGTCAAGTACCACGCAATATATTAATCATTAGGTACAATAATTTGGTTTACAAATGTATACTTAACAAGATCTTTGACATAATCGTAACTTATTATTTTTGTTAAAAATAAACTGATACGGAAAATGTTTACTTCAGGTCATTCTTTAAGAAAAGTTATGAGTTCATTACAATTTCACAAGAACAAACAGATACAAAACTAAGTAACTCTATAACAAAAATAGTTTTCTTTGGTCTTTCAATTATCAAATAAATATTATTGATAAAATAAATGCTTTTATTATTTTGAGAGTAAATTCATATCACAAGCCAAATGAATGTATTACTTAGACAGAAATTCAAATAATGATAAATATCACTCTATGTTAGAAAACCACTATAATGAATTCAATATTCTTTTTTATTATGAATAATGATATCTTTAGTTTTCTTAAAACCTTTAAAACCTTTTCGTGAAACGATTTTATTATAACACGCAGTAGCCAAAACAGAATTTAAGAAGCAGAAGTGGGTGCGATTGATCTCAAGAACACAATCGGATAAATATATTATTTAGTCGAAACGGAATGGTTAAATTATAACGTGCGCTAGTTAAGCCGAAGTAGTACTACATAGACATTTAATCTTTATCCCTTTGGCGATGAAAGATTACCTTAATTTAGATAAATAATAAAGAAATTCTATGGTTAAATAATTGGCACAGATAAGGTCATCTATTATAAAATCGAAATTAACGACATTGAAAAATCTAATTAATTAATAATATCATAATTGAAGATAGCATTGGCAGCCAGAAAATGTCACGACCTGAAGATAACTGATCATTATCACCAATTTAATTGACAAAGTCCATACTTCGCTATCCTTAGGAATATTATTTTTAACCTGGGTCAAAATATTCTCAATGAACAGTTGAAATCTGCCAGCGCCAAATTTATCATCATCATCAGCACACGGTAGACGTCCACTGTTGAACACGGGTCTCCCACTTAAAATGACAGAAATGCTTTAAAACTAATTAAAAACAATTAATTAATAATCTGCAAAAGTGCTTCGATTGAAATGCAAACCAATAACGCCACGATGGAACTGTTCACGGATCCAGCACTATCTGCAAATAAAATGATATTAATTAGCTTTTTTATATGTATTCTATATTAATTAAAGATAAACTTAACAAAACTAAGGACGCATTTCTTAATATCGATCTTGGAAATGGTCAAATTATAACTAGCAAGTACCTGGGGGATCGAGCTACGTATGGAGTTCTTTTTTTGTTTAATCGTGTTTTTTCTTAGAATATAAGAACGTCTTTAATAAGCGTTAAAAGAAAAATGTGAACTAAATAAATATGTAAATAAAAACAAAAATTAAGAAAACTACGTTACACCTGCCCGAGACAAAACACAGACCTTTAGTTTGCTAGTTCAACACTTAACCTCTAGACCTAACACTAAACCTCTAGACGTTGATGTCAAACTACCAAAATTTAGCACCTTATTGCGCTGGAAATTCAGCCTTAAGAAAAACACACTAAGGCCCACTTGCAGTAAACACATAAATCTCGAGCTAGCGTTAAGCTCAGTTTAGTAGTGTCAAATTGTATGGAACTGTCAAGCTTAAGCCTGGTTTAACTACTAAATCTAGATTTTTTTTCCCTGCAAGACGGCCTAAAACTTGAAAACTCGCGTTTTCCCAGAGATAAAACTAAGCTCAATCAAATCAAAAATCAAAATACTTTCTTTTCAATAACAATTTTTACATAACATTGTATAATGGCTGGAGCCTCCTTTTAAGCTTGATAAAGCCTAGTGTCAGGAGGCACCGCTCCTCCATAGTTATAGTCTGCATGTACAGTCAGCATCACAGTAAGCTAGATCAATTGTTCACCCCCAAAAACCAGAACATACCAAATTTCGTCAAAATAATTAAGTAGATCCGTTTCCGAGGGTTCTCTGTTTTTTTTCAAACTCACGTTTCCAAAATGTTTCATTTGCCAACCTAGGATTTTCTCTGTAAACTATATTTTTTTCGGAAATTTCATAAAACAAACCTAACCTAACCTACTCACTGTGTTTTATAAAAGCATAAAAAATACACCGAGAAAAAATTTTGGTTTCGGGGAAAATTAAGAGTTGGGAAATGAAACAGTTGGCAAACAATAATTCTGCAAAAAGCAGAACCCGGTTTCCAAGATCTTCGAAATATATAAATAAATATACTACAACAATTGCTTACAATATCAAATGCGTATATATTTCTTTGTTAGAGCAGCTAAATATTCGCAGAACTTCAGGAGAACGCTACGTGGAGTAATCTTCTTTAAACGAGTAATTCTTATATATTTATTTATTTCTTGGATCTCGGAAACAGCTCTATCTCGGCGTCGTATCTCTGGGAGAACACGTGCTTTCGAGTTCTAGCCCGAGTACAGTTCGGTCGCTTCGGTATTGTGTATTATGTATAAGAATGGTATGAGTCACTGTGTAGTGTAGACACCCGCCATAAAACGTTTTAAACTTGTTCGATTTTCACTTTTAATTAATACCCCACTTGGTATGGATTAATTATTAGTTACCGAAGTATCGCTAGAGGTATTGATTAATTAATAATTAGTGGTTAATTAATTTCATTTAGAAGGCAAATAATTCCCGCGCATCTTTATACAAAATATATATATTTTAATATATTTTAACAAAATATGTAAAACACTGCCGGCAGTAAATGCATTTAGTAACAATGAACTTCACATGGTTAAAATACCTCTCCTTACAGTCGGGTAAGAAGTGGTCCAAAATAATTCGTGCAATATTAACTCGTGGTTCTTTGGCCGCCTTTATATGTTTTATGAACTTGACTGTCACAATGCCTTGTGTTTATATTAGGGTTATTAATACGAAAACCCAGGTCTTACCAGTTTTTTTTGACGTCAGAGACCAAGGCTCCATATCTTTGGCAGTTTCTTCGAGCTGAATCTTAATAGTGCTGGTACACGGTTTCTCGGTGGTCTTGATGTAGTGTTGCGTCGTGGTCTCTATTAGCTTAAACCCTTGTTGTTGGAGCATGTGGTATCGGAATACCGTCTCTTTGTGGTACAAAGGCGGTATCGTAGCTTGGCACTAAAACAAAATTGGTAGTAGGTACTAGTGACTCGGTAAAATACACAAGGAAATAATAATAATATTTTTAAGTGATTTATGCAACGTTAATTTAATATCTCCAAGGCACTATTGGAATAACTCTTACTGTTTAAAAGATAATAAAAAATTAGGATAGTTAATTATGCGCAGTAAAGGTTTTCATGTAATTTTTAGGGTTCCTTATTTTAACGTCCTTTAGCAAAACAAGGGTTAAAAATGTGAGTTTTTTAATGCCTCTCCTATGTGTCAAGCCAATGTCACTAGAAAAGTTTATAAATTTTACAATTTGACGTTTATAATGACCATCTCCCCACGCTAATAAAACATTTAACATTTTAATTTAACATTTATCTACTAACGATTTGGCCGAAAAGTTAATTACCACGTAGTTTCTATCAATGAACTGGGGGGCTACTACGTAGTTCGAAAATAATATAAGCGTCAGCGGGACGGCAAGATACGAAGTTAGAATTTTGCCCTTCGTAGTACAGGGCCTGAGCCGTCTGTTGTAGTTAACGGAAATCAAGATAAACACGGTGTATTTAGGTATTCACCATCTCTTTCGACCCTCATCCTATACTGTGCGATATAAAGAAATGGTGACGACGACGGTAACGATTGTGATTTCAAGTGCGTTTGACAATAAGGCCTCAGTATTATGAATGTAATTGATAACATTGAAATTCGGACATCACACAAAAGACAATTATTCAACCAACCAACTAGATCCAAAATCCAAGATCAATCGAAATCGCGTGGACGTCCCAAAACTACACTAATATTATAAATGCGAACGTTTGTAAGTCTGCTTGTTTGTTTGCTTTTTTGTTTGTAACTTCATCACGTCTAAACCACTGAACCGATTTTGATGAAAGTCGGTATACAGATAGTTTGAGTCCAGGTAGCAGGACAGCTTTTGTGCCGAAAAATTGCGTAGTTCCCCCGGGATAGCCATGTATAATAAGTTTTTACGTTCTTTGAACTTCAAACAATTTTTCAATCATATGAGAGACCCGCCACCTGCTGCAGATTCTTTCGAGAAGACACTGGCTATTGCATAATTATTTACATTTAATTGCATTAAAATCATTTTTTTAATCATCTTCATCATCTTTAACATCATCATCATCATCTACGTAATCTTCATCATCATCTACATCATCATCATCGTCATCTCCATCATCATCATCTACATCATCATCATCATCTACATCAGATGTATCATTTATATATATTATGTAGATACATCATCTCCATCATCATCATCCACATCATCGCCATCATCTACATCAGATGTATCATTTATATCTATTATGTAGATACATCATCTACATCATCATCATCTTTTTTTATTTCCTCGCAGTTGTCGTGAAAAGCACAATGTTTAGTCTCGGCCAAAAGTGAAGTAGATGAACTCGTATTATTGAAAGCCTCCTCTTCGCGTCAGCCTTCGAACTAACTCGTTCTATATATCTATTGCTTACTTTCCGGCCTTTACAACAATGTACTATAAGTTACCGTTAGAGTCATGACTCCGTGCTGAAAATGGTTAGAGCGGACCCCAAAGCTGAGCTCCAGCGTGGTATCAGTGGCGTCGCTTGGCTGCACTGACCGCAGGTCCCACGGCCCGCGCACGTGGTACACTGGCGCTTCCTTTCCGTTCACCAGCCACTTGAGCTCGGCTTTGGGCCGGGCGCCCAGGGACGAGCAGTTGAGCTCCAAGGGCTCGTTGACTCTGTACTGGTCCCGAAGACCCGTCACTTGCGGTTCTGATTTCGGTAGAACTGGAATTGTACAAAGTTCTAAACAGTGAAAATAGGAATTAAGACAACAAACTGGTGTTATGGTGCGTCGGCGATTTCTACCCCCAGAGACACATTACTTATCATGAGGTCTTTCTATTCATGTGAGTAAGAAGGTCAATATCACTTTTTTTTTATTTGTGTCTGATAAAGGCAAATGGCAAGAAGACAAATAAAGACAACCGAACATTAAACTAACAGAAGTTTTAACAAGAGTCTTAAGAGTCGTGGAATTTTCCGGGGTAAAAACTATTTTTTGTTCCACCTGTCTCCATAGTTATTAAATTTCATCTAAATCGGTCCTTCAGTTTAAGCGTGAAGAAATAATAGACAGTCAGAGTTACTTTCGCGTTAATAATAATAATAGGTATTATAGTAAATAAGCCCAGCAGTGGGACGTATATAGGCTGGGATGATGGATGATGATGATGATAGTAAATAATAGGGATCCTTCGCGTGTTCACATTAATTATTAAGTTCAGGTGCATGGAGAGTTATTAAGAGTTAATCTCATGAACGAAAACAAATGTCTCTCACGATGAACGGAAATGTGTCCCTTGGCAGAGATCTGCTTGAAGCCAGGCGCTTCGCAGATGACTTCGCAGCGGTACTCGCCCTCTGAGTCGCTGATCATGTGTACCAGCGTGACAGTTGTCCGGTCGGAACGCTCCAACTGCAAAGAACGAACGACAACCTTTAAAAAAAGTTTCATAATAATTTCACACGAGTTTTTAATGCGTACTTAATTTTGTACAGTCACTCATAAACACTTCTTTATCTTTTACACATATCATCATGTCAGCCGAAAGACGTCCTATGTAACTAACTAATAACTATCTCTATACCAAAAAAAATCACGTCGATCCGTCGCTCCGTTTCGACGTGAAAGACGGACAAACATACAAACATACTAACACACACACTTTCGCATTTATAATATTAGTATGGATAAACTAATCTTGCAACAAGAACTGGACGTCAAAAATGGCGCTAAATGAAAACTTTTAAAGTCCATGGTTTTTTTTAAATTCAGAGACAAATTAGACACGGCCCCAACTCTCATATCGTTCGATATCAAGCAACGTTCGAGATTATTTAAAAATTGACGTTTCGATTGCGCATAAAACGTCATCTCGACATTCTCGACTGATATTAGAATTGGGGTCCAATGATAGATGTTCGAAATTTGAATGTCAATAAAGTTGGTTTGCAATCGTAGTTTGCGATTTTATTATTAAACACAGACAAGTTTGAAACGAAACCGTTTATGCTGGTCATAATTTCCGGTTTTTGAGCGCATTTATGATATCTGTGTAGATAAAGATTCTTATAACATGTCATGCGCACAGCTTTCCCTTTGTCGTTTTACCAACGTCAGGACTCTGTATATTATTATAATGTCTGCGAGTAAAAGGAACAAGTTGTAATTGTCTGCCGAGCGCTTAAACCAAGCGCATAGCGCAACGATGAGTCTGCAGCAATCTGCAATTTTTCGGCACAAAAGCTATCCTGCTACCTGGACTCAAAATATCTCTATACCGAATTTCATCAAAATCGGTTCAGCGGTTTAGACGTGATGAAGCAACAAGCAAACAAACAGACTTACAAACGTTCGCATTTATAATATTAGTGGGATAAAAAAATTCTTCCGGCCTTGTCCCGTTTCTAATCGGGGTCGGATCTGTTAACCTCTTTTTGTTCCTTCTCTAGAGAGGTCGCTTCTGGTTCGCTATTGGGACTATTTTACTAAGTAGTAGTTAGTTAGGTCCTTCATAACTACTGCCGTCCATGTTGTTTTGGGACGTCCACACGATTTCGATTGATCTTGGATTTTGGTTCTAGTTGGTTGGTTGATTGCTGTCTTTTGTGTGATGTCCGAATTTTAAGGATATCAATTACATTCATAATACTGAGGCATTATTATCAAATGCACTTGAAATCACAATCGTTTTCACCTTTTCTATAAGTCGCACAGTATAGGATGCCCCCCACCCGTCCAAGCGCTCGACACGCTAATGCTCAGTAGATGCCACCCTGCTGTAACCTCTATTGCTAATGACATAAAGTTAAAGACAGCAACTATCAGGACAGTGACGAGCACTAGTACATTTACCTTAATTCCTGGGCATCCTCATGGGAATTTAGTGAAAATCCCGGAATTACTATTCAACTGCCAGACCTAATGGTTCACGCAACCAAAAGGCAAAAGGCAAAAACGCAAAAGGCTAGTACTCCGTACATTTCTTCCTTTTAATCTAATTTATAATTTATAGCTAATTAATTAGGTACGAGTTTACTTTGTCGCATTAATACGTCCGTCAATTTTATATGACAAGGTACAGTGATAGTACACAATGTATTTCCATCGGGAAAAGTCGGAATACGACGGCACCTCAAGTGTCAATCAGTTATTGTATTAAATGAGTGATATTTCAAAGCCATTAATACGGAACTTTATTATTTAGTGTCACTTGTTAAAACGGCTTTACGATGGGTATTGAAGGTAATTAAGAGAGCACGATAAATAAGAAGTTTACTGACAAAACACGATGGAAAACCATTATGTATTACATCTGTATAATACTTTAGTTGCTACCCTTATTTATACGACACTTTTGACACGTTACTCGAGTTGTTAGAGTTTTTAAATGAATGTCCGGTCAACGTGACAATAACTAAATTTCACGCTTGTCAACTCTGTTTACCCCTGGGTAGCGGCTCTGACAATTGCTTTGACCTACTTAGTTCCGTATTTGTTGTAGATACTAACTATACATTTTCAATATATAAATGGAAAAAGTGTAATTAGCAAGTAAGTAATTGGTATATTATTTTTTGACCTATTCCGTAGGTTAGAGTTCCAATAACTACAAAGATGTATACTTAGGTAAGTAGATTGATATAGTGGAATATGTTTTGAAAATACGATTAGATTCAAATCCAGTATGTTGATAGTTATACCTCTACTATTAATCGAGATCTAGATCTATTTGAGACATTTAATGGGAAAAATGCAAACCATGTAGTCCGTCAAGAAAAAGTAGGTAATAAAGGGTCGGAAAATGGAACTAAAATTGTGTCATATTTTAGCACAATACGTCAAAATTTGTCAGTTTCGAAAAGAGTTTCGATGAAAGATACCTATTTCATTTTCTACCCTTTATCGCGCGCCCCTCTTTACATGTAGTACTTCTTCTCTCCTTATGGACTATGGGCTGAAAACTTTGAAATGCATTCACTCATTCAAAGGTCGTACAGGCCTAACTTATTTTTTCCTGATTACAGTGCGGGTTGCAGCAGCGCAAAATAATCATATTCATAAAAGGACCATGAATAGTAGTAATCATTTGCTCTTAAATATTTATACTTATTACGCCACAACCCGAAGATCAAAAATCAAAATTAAAAACTGCTATAACATTTTGCAATCAATTTTAATTACGAGTAAATAGTGCAAAAATACCTACATTTAAGATAAAATAAATAAATATCACGGGACAATTCACACCAATTGACCTAGTCCCAAAGTAAGCTTAGCAAAGCTTGTGTTATGGGTACTAAGCAACGGATAAATATAATTATATAGATAGATACATACTTACTTAAATACATATTAAACACCCAAGACCCGAGAATAAACATTCGTATTTTTCATACAAATCTGCCCCGACACGGGAATCAACCCGGGACCTCAAGCTTCGTAGTCAGGTTCTCTAACCACTAGGCCATCTGGTCGTCAAGATGATGGTGACCGAGATTGAAATAAATAAAATGTTGAATAAAAAAAAGGTTGCTTCATAATTAGCAGCAATTATTTCAATTGCTTATTTAATAGGTACAAGCTGTTGCCCGTGACTCCGTCTGCGAAGAATTCGTGTATCTGAGAGAACTGTGCGATTTTCCGGGATATAAACTATTGTGTCCTTCTCAGGACCTAAGTTGTCTTAATACCCAATTTCATCTATATCAGTTCAGCTTTTTAAGCGTGAAGAGGTATACCGGACAGATAGACAAACCGAGTTATTTTCAGATTAAGGTATAATCATAATAAGGATGTTCTTAACATTAGCCAGTTACATTTTTTTAACAATGCCATAAGGTACAAAGATTTTTTCGCGACCGGTTCTAATATTCCTTCATAGAAAGCCATAATAGAGATATCTCTCTGCATGAAAACGTTGGTTGTGTCTGGGGACCCAAGTCCGAAGGACGAGCCGGAAGTTGTATTTGTGCGTTCGTGTTCAAAAAGCCTTGACAGCATTAGAACTAGGGGCCGATTTTTGAATTCTTACCCAGTAAAAAGCCATTGGTAAAAGATTAAATTCTGTGTACTGTTACAAAATTAGCGGTTGAATTAAATTTTTACTATCTAGGTATTATCTAGGTACTAGGTACTCGTATTTCAAATAGGTACAACATACATTTTCTCACGTAGACCAAAATTGTATTGGAGCTGTTCATATGATTTTGAAAATCGACCCTAAATATTGATAACAATGACTAAATGTTAGTTTGTCTATTTGAAACTAGATGGCGCTAAAAGTCGCTAAGCTGTCGGGGGAGGTCCTCAGAATGCTAATTTGGTTGCTTGTTTACTTTCAAGTTTCAACTCACATCAACGGACACTCCTTTCTCCGTGAAGGCCTGAGTGCCGTTAGTAACAGGCTGGTACCGGTAGAACTCCCGGTCATCCTTGAACCACTTGACAGCATAAAGGTGCTGCTTTCCCAGCTCGTACTTGCAACTGAGGACGGCTTCCGAGCCCTCGGCAACATGCGACGGGATCCGCAAGTCCCGTATCCGAAGACATGTTACTGCACCTAAAATAAAATGTAAGGGTGATGTTCATTTCTTATGGCAAACTTTTGAACAAACAGTATGTTCATTTCATGGTCCTATGCGCAAATGAGTCTGATAAAAAAACAAAATTTATTTAGGTATTTTACTCTGCCATGCGCATTAGGTTTGGAACATACTGCATAGGTTCTTAGTCCAGCACGGCGTACTGGTTGATTTAAAATACACTTTATAAAATGTATATATGTGACTGGCTAGTTGGCGCTAGTACCTATCGTGAGGTCTGTATGACTTTGATATTGTGTCACGTTCGGGATTGGTTTATAACTAAATTAGCCAATCAGAAGCAAGACCTCAAACGGATCCCAGGATACTAACGCCATCTAGCGAAGCGACATTCCACCTGTCAGAAAAACCTCATTAAGAGCCACTTGCCCGGTCCAGGGTAAAAAAATTAAACCCTTAGCCCTGAGTTAGGGCCATCAAACATTCACTTTACTTTTCATACATTTTGACACTCTTAACTCTGGATTAACAGTCAACTTGGTAGTTTATAGCTGATCCTGGTCTGCTAATCCCTCCTAAAACTTTAATGCTTACCTTCTATTCGACAGTATGCTTAACTGCCGACCTTGTTGGTGACTCCAGTCAACCATCATAGCTATAAGCCTGTAGTCGCCTTTGCTGCTTTTAAAAGCACAAAGCGAGGTTGGGTAGTTCAAGCCTGAAGAGCTTACGGCCCAAACATGACTATGCGCGGTCGGTAGTATTTTTCTGTTTACCGCGTGTGCTGCTCGGTACCCACTGTGCGGCATGCGTTTCCGCCGCGTAAATAACAGAGAAAACCGTATTCGTGGCTGAGCCGTTGAACGTTCTTGCCAGAGGCTTTCATGAAGGCTCGATATATTTGGGCCGTTTTTTGAAGCACCCAAAGGCACGGCTCTTTTCCAAATAATTTCATATCGATTCACCTCTTAATCAAGGTATAACTGCTTTAAAAATCATAAAACTTGGACGCTTATTGTTTAATGTTTTCCTTCGTTCGTTTAGGGTAACAAGCAAGTAAATTAAACCAGTAAGCGTCCTCTTATCCTTTAAAATATGCGCAACAAATTGAGTGCTCTTTATGTGATGGTAACATCTTTTACCCACTCCTTTGTCTTTTATCCTTAAGTGACAAAATTCCTGTTTCCGCTCTCGTTATTACAAATCGCGATTTACAGGCAATAAAACGTGAGATGATTGTTAAACGTGTTTATTCTTTGGAGGATCGCGAAGTCTCGAGCGAGCGCTTTTCATGCAACATTCGTCTTTCTTTATACTGTTTAGGTGTTTATGTTGCGATCGGGACGCCCCTGTCGAAGCCGAGCGTGGCCGAGCCACAAGGGGCCGCTATCTCAGCACTGTACGTGTGCTATCGACAAGCATTTTTGGGGGAGATTAAAGCTTGCAGGAAAGTGTATAAACATGGGACATCGGATCAATTGACCGATTACTGGAACTGTTAGCTAAAAATCAATGTTAATGCCAGTTTCTCTCTCTCTATCTTTCATGAAGATCTTTCGTCGAAAACGTCTAAAAAGTACCTACCTTTTTTTAATAGCCGTTTCCATTATTTACGATTACTATTTTTAGGCCTTCTCTTACTATTGACTAAAGAGTTCACTTTTTACTGTCAAAATAATTAGACGAGTTAGTATTAGTAAATACGTAAAAGAAACATAATCATGATCTCACCTCCCACTGACATAAATACTAACACACTTAACAACTGAACCGCACGCATCTTCCCTCTCAGCCGATTCTAACCTAGTCAACACAGGGGTCTCACTTCACTCAAAAGTGTTTTTCTCACTACGCAGCACATCACCGTTCTCAGTCACTACACTCCAATATAAATTACCCACTTATAAATCGACCATAAATAACGATAAAGCGAACTTTGAAGTCGGATAAAATTTGCCGTTTGTGGCGGTATCGAAATAGGCCAGCAAAATTCCGGCGACTCGGCTAAATTTAAATCTCGTCGCGATGTCTCGCGCACGCGCATTGGATGATTGGGAAGATTTCACACATGTGCCTTGTCGCAAGCTGGACAATCAAAATACATATTTTTAATTTCATAATGTTGACTGAGATCTGTTCAGCGAGAGAGACTGATCTCGGTCGTGGTAAAGATTTGATTGCGTGGTAAAGTAATTAAGTGTGTAGTCGAAAATGAACTTGCTTAACGCACTTATCTTAATTTATTTATGTTTTTGCATACGTTGGTAGTTGTGATAATAGGCCATGAGATCATATTCTTATGCCACATATGCGATGATCAGCAAAAGTAATTAAATAATAGAGTGGTAATATGGATTTTAAGTGTTAGGTTTCTCACCGCACTAGGATCAGTTTTTCGTTTTATATGGAACACAGCCATTTAAGTTATAAGAACTATGATGTTTTTAAATAAATACACT
This sequence comes from Choristoneura fumiferana, assembly GCF_025370935.1. NCBI lineage: Eukaryota > Metazoa > Arthropoda > Insecta > Lepidoptera > Tortricidae > Choristoneura > Choristoneura fumiferana. The sequence continues at coordinate 8,300,459 of NC_133481.1, read as the reverse complement.
AGTGAGTGTACATTATTGTCACGTAAATCATATTGACTCAACGTCTACGTCAATTACATCGATCATGTTATTTAAGTGCTTACTCAACTCTGGTGTCCTGCTCGAGTCGGCCCACAGGACTTCCAAGGACTGCCTAATCGTAGTGCAATAACCACCGTAGCAATTTGAAGATGGATTTTTTTCAAACAAATTGTATAATTGTTGAACAACATACCTATATCAATCTGTTCTCGATGACGTTAAATTTAGTAATCTTATAAAATACATTTTTGGGGTCCAGATTGTCACCGAATTTGTAAAAACAAAAAGTTATGCGTGGTCATACATAAATAAAGAAAAAATATATATGCTGACTTGAGATAACCTCCTGCCACAGAGTACCTTTTTTATTCGTCGGTTAAAAGCAAACGTCACGGCCGAATTCCATGCATTTTATCCGCTCACGCTAAGCTGTTAAAATCTCAACCTTTTCATTAAAAGTAATATAGTACAACCACCTACCTACACATTTGTATTTGAATCTGGCCCCATATCCGTAACGGTTGTATCAAAAGGTACCTGAACTGGAACAAAGGTCTCGAGACCTGAATTAATGTGGATTTGCGGTCCATTCACACAGTGCTGGGTACACTCGGACAAATAAGTTTATTTGCGAACATTTAATATTCGCTTCGGGCCCGCGTTAATTAAGCTGGGGGTAGGACCAAATTGGCCCCTCTACCTTCTCTATGAGTGATCTCCTGCCCCGGTTTCGGAAATGGGGATGAAACGTCATTGGAATACCCGGAACAATGCTTTGCAATAGTTGCTCGTAATTATTACAATCTGTACATAGATACCTACTCTCAATTCGTGTATTTGATATCTAAAATGATGTTGGCATACTTTTACGGGATATTGAGCACGATTACCTACGATAAGCACATCAAATTAAATTAGCACGTCAAAAATTCAATTAACTGTGAATCATAAAAAAAATGTTAAGTATATAATATAATGAATTCAATTTTATCTGTTAGAGGTTTTTGTTTTGGCGACTCTACCGCTATCTGCAGCATAGGTATGTACATAGGTACGCGTTGGAAACTTAATTTTTACATCGCTTCGCTTTTTTATCATTTGGTGTGAATTAGAAACTTATAATTTTTTTATTTTGACGACCAGATGGCCCAGTGGTTAGAGAACCTGACTACGAAGCTTGAGGTCCCGGGTTCGATTCCCGTGTCGGGGCAGATATTTGTATGAAAAGTACGAATGTTTAATCTCGGGTCTTGGGTGTTTAATATGTATTTAGGTATGTATCTATCTATATAATTATATTCTTCCGTTGCTTAGTACCCATAACACAAGTTTTGTTAAGGTTACTTTGGGACTAGGTCAATATTGGTGTGAAATGTCCCGTGATATTTATTTATTATTATTTATTTAATAGTTCGGAGCAAATGCTCCTCGGAAATTGACAAAAGCTTAAAAAAACCTAATGCAAATTCATCAAAAGTAAATCTAGTGTTATAAGTAAAGTCTAGGGTTCTAAGTAAAAGGGTGAAATTAAAAACCAGCGCTGTGGCTTGCCGTAGCATCATGCTGAGTGAGCCTTTGCTCGTTCTTTGCGGCATTTTATGCTACCTTATAACATAAAAGTTAAGTTGTTGAATGTTTTTTTTTCTTTCTTTTCTTATAACTTACTACGAAAAATTACAAAATAATATTTTATAATCACGCATATATATATTTTTTTATTATTATTATTTATTTTTATCTTACAATATTGTGTCAAAAAAATCATTTATTCAGTAAATAGGCCGCAATGGGCACTTTAAACGTCATTTTTTAAACTACCAGCGCTTTCGGAAAGACCATCATTGCCAAGAAGAATTCGCCGCAAGAAACTTGGCAGAAAGTCATTTTGTACAATAAATACTATCTAACATTATTATTATTATTATTCACGCATGTGTGAAGTTTTACAAACTACTATTATCAGTTCTAGGGACGTGGTCCTTGACTGTTGGCATCTTAGAGATGCTCAGAGTCACGCAACGAGCCATGGAAAAGAGCTATGCTTGGAATTTCTTGCGCGATAGAACCTGGAATAGGGAAATTCGTGGGCGGGCCACTCGGGGCCACATCGCTCAAAGAACAGATAACCGGTGGAAGAGTAAAGTCCTCGAATGGCGACCACGAACCGGAAGACGAAGCGTTGGCCAGCCTCCACTAGGTGGACTCGTCAGTCCACCTGGCATCGCGAGAGTTGCTGGCAACCGGTGGATGCAAGTGGCGAGTTGTCCTTCATTGTGGCATTCTATAGGGAAGGCCTTTGTTCAGCAGTGGGCGCTTTCCGGCTGATAATGATGATTTTCAGTTGAATTAGAAGAAATGTCAATTCGGTGTCATTTGTATCCACCGAAATTACTATCATGAAGTCTTTTGAGGATTACTGCTAAACTATTAGCGGAATAATTCACCGGATTTTACCCAGAAATCGCAATAAAATACTGCTTCAAACGTTATTGACAATGTAAAGTTCTAAATTAATATTCCAATGAAATGATTTTCAATGAGAACCAAAATACGTTTGGTCAGAGATTTACGTTGCCGGACTTCTCAATTTTGAGTTAGATACGAGTACTGCATATCCACGCCGTTTGAAATCAAAGGCCAATTAACATTTTTTATAAAGTTATTAGAAACACAGCGGCAGAATTGTCGATTTTCGAGATATTAGCCGGTATATGAATACCCTTTTATAACAGCAAATTCGGAAAGGCAATGCCTTGCCGTATTTTAATATTTTCTTTATTTATTTTGTTACAAAGTGCTTTAAAAAAATCTAAAAAATTCTCTAACATACGCCATTATGATAATATTCGTGAAATAATCAAAAAGTCGAAATAATTATGATAGACTTAATATACGTGTTATTGTTTAGGGTAAGACATTTTTACTTTAGTTACCTTGTAGTAGGTCAATGGTTTAATCTGGCTGGCCTTGCTATCAAGAAGTAGTTATCACTGGCAATTTATTTATGCATATGCCTGCGTTTTGATACAAACACTTTTAATTTAGTTAATTTTACTTTCACTTTTAGATTTTTTTATAAAGTGGTGCGACTTTATTAAATGAAAATAAGCTAACATTTTTAGCAACATCAAAACAGGCAGTATCTATTAAATATTAGATCTTCTAATGCTCACTTTTTTCCTGTTCATACCTAACCTAACCTAACGATTTTTACTTAAACAGGTGAAGGTGTTGCTTAAACTGAACAACTTTCTCCAAGGAACATAGGCCGTTCAGTTTAAACAACACTATCACCTATTTAAGTAAAGGATCATCGTTAGGTTCCACCCTGTATAACTTAATGTGTAACGTACTTGATCGAAGAAAGGCATAAGTACATAAATAGTAAAGCAAACTCGTACGGAAATCAACTCTCGTCGCTTTCAACCGCAAGATGCCCTAAGAAAGTTAGGAACTTTCTAGAAGGCATCTTAACAGCCGAATCGTTTTTGCACAGAATAAATCTCAATGAGCGAATCTCTGGCGGTCCTCACACTACGCGAGTCAGGGAATGAATGAATGATTAAACGTGGGTGTTGTTCATTTGTTTTCACTTTGGCCCGGACAGTAGTGCGGTTGGCGGTGTAGTAAAGGAGAATTACGTGGCCCGCGGGACTGGGCGCGAGTAAATCATCATTAGAGTCGTGCGGTCGAGGGACAAGCCTCGTCTTTATAAAAGATTCAACTTAATACAAACGAGAAGGACGAGTAATGGCCGACTTCTTCCAAGTTTCTCTAAAATTTGGACTCCAATTAGAAGCATATTGTCCCGACTTAACTATTTTAAATGAAACAATCACTGAACTAAAAGAATTTCTTTGATCACCCGTGACCTTATGATAGCTAAGTTTATGCAAGATAGGCGTGTTCATGCAGTTCCTCCACCTCCGCACTGTAAGAACACACAGACATCACACAAACCCATCTATCACCACCACACTACACTGACGCGTTTCGAACTCAACCAGAGCTCATCTTCAGAGCAACACAACCATGCTACCAAATGTTAGACTCAAAGCAAAGTGAGCAAAGAAATTCTTTTAGTTCATTGATATGGACCTCCGCAAAGTAACGCCTGCTTCAATAAATTATTTGAAAGGATCACTTTTTGCCTATAAACTCCAGTCCGTAATAAGTAGGTACAGCAATCAATCAGCTTTCAATTAAAAAGTGTAAATTTTTAAGGCGCTTAATGGAAAAACATTAGGCTAATACATTTATGGTTGTTATTTTAATTTCCAATCGATTAAAATGAAGAAGTAAAAAAGGCGCACAAAGGTGCTTCATAAAGGTGTTTCATAAAGATAAAATTAATAAATAAGTATTCCGCCGGAAGTAAAGAAATAGTCATAAATTTTGTGATTTCATTAACCAATGCAATATATCATGCAGTAAATGTCTGAAAATTATAAGGTCTTAGCGGAAAATGTTTTATTGCCAGTCCCGGAGCGGGAGCAAATGGGCTGTAAGAGATGCGTCGGTGGTTCCACCCGCGTTACTCCTCGATAAATATCAAATAGAGAAACACGTACTCAGTCCCGCGTGAAGTATCGAATCACCCGTTATTTGAGCATTGCGTCTCATAAAATCTAACTTAGAGGTTGTGGACAATTTAGTACGAAACCCTGATGCTTTTCTTTTTTTTTAGGCGTGTGTTCTCACTGATCTATTCAATTTAAGTTCCTAGGTGAATCGTATTTCGAAGACGGAGAAGAACAAAACTCAAAGTTACGTTTATGAGTAATTTTAAAGTCGCGTTTAGTTAGGTTTCTATACTCGTACACAGTTTTCTCCTCGGAAATTAATTATCCCACGTCCCGCCGTCACGAGTCTAACTCGTGTCCCGTGGTGTGTGGTTGTCTATTCCTTAATAATAGTCTACATAATTGACCACATCACCCAACAAGTTTCTGCGGATTTCGGTTATGAAATTGTCCCCTAACTTGTACAAGAATAGTGCCAATTTCGGGGCTACTCCCACAAATTATCCGTGTGATTTAGTGCGATGTAGGTCAGGTTCAGGTAGGCGCCGAGTTTGTTGGAAACTTTAAATACAGGACGTTTATGAAACTGTCGGCTGCGAAAGTTTAGTTAATCAGACGCGGTGAGCCGGCGGGTCAAACTAGTTTAGAGTTTTCTCCGCTATCCCCGGAGACAGGACAATGTGGGGGTATTTTAAAATTATTTCATTTACATAGGTTAATTGGCAATCCGTGTTTAATCTCGTGACGCTGAACCGTTTAATTAAATCACTCGTAGGCTAAAAGCGCGAAACGGCCAGATTGCTATTAATGAAGTTCTTAAAGTGGCCGGGAATAAGTACCTAGTGATCAACACGCCATTTTAACGCTATTTAGACCCTCATTCCACTACCACCACTATGCTTGTGGGCTCTACCTCAAAGTCGCTTTAATTGTTCTGAGTACGTTTCACGAAAATTATCTCTTACGTATTTAGCGTTAAGTATGTGCAATACAATAAAATGCGTAGAGTACATTTATATCTATCTTATTTTGAAGAGCTTTATCTGGCTTTATGAACAGCTTTTATTTAAAAAAAAATTAAACTTATTAAAATATGTAAGTTGTTCAGTTATGGTGTTGCTTACCTTGCTTATCTATATATGTACAGTCAGCAACAAAGATATGAATACAGCCAAACTGCAAAAAATATGCTTTCACAACCTTAATGTTCAGGCAATAAAGTGCTGTATACATATTTTTGGCACTTAGGCTGTATTCATATCTGTGTTGCTGAGTGTACCTACCTGTGTTTTCTGCACTACTTACAATGTGTTGCTGTTCTGCTTTGTATTGTATTTGTTGCTTAGGTAGATACTTTTTTCATCTAGATTAAGTTCTTAAATATTGTCAGTATTTTATATCGTTTTTAACCAACTTTAAAAAGAGGAGGAGGTTATCAATTTCTAAATATCTATTATTATATTGAACTACGGCGATAGTAAGCCTATCCTGGCATATGGTGTGAAGTTGGGTGAATTAAAAGCTAAAGGTTAGTAAAAAAAGTTCAAACCATTTTATATCGGTATCTTAAGTTAAATCGATCGAAGTGCGAGCTCGAGTCGAATATCCCCATCGCATGTGTTGGGGTTATTTCGGGAGAGGTTGCGAGCGATGCGGGCGCAGTAAGGCGACACTCGTAGATATTCATTACGGCGTGATCTCGTTACTGCTGAAAGTAAATTTTGTCCGTAAACTGCGTCCTGCAAACTTCACAATGAATTGGAACGGTGGCACAAAGTTATTTATCTCCGGCTTTCCCAGACTCGGCTGTACCAGATGTCTATAAAATTTGTGTCAAGTTTAAAATTGTCACGTTGAATCCGTGAATTTCTTTGTAAATTTCAGCTCTGGAGCTAAATTTAAATTTAGTTCTTAGCTATTTGCAAGATGTTAATAAAACTTTTGCGTACATTCATACTGCGCCGTGGGAGCGGGTAGTAGAATACAGACGACTTGGTGCAATTAAGGTACCAAGAGACTCATATTTATTATTAATCATATATTTATAATTTCCGGTTGCAAATGATGCGGCTAAAATGTGCTTTATACCCCAGTCACCTAACACCTTTGCATAAATAAAAAGTTTTTTTTTAAATGAACTTAAAAAAAGGCTTCATATTTTCAACAGTAAAAATTAAAATATAATTACGATAGTGGCATAAAAAATAAAGTATAGTTAAGGTTTAGGTATATCTTTTTAACGTGTCTTGAGACTTAATGTATATATTTTTGCTACTAATGTTATATCGGTTTATCAAAATACGTACCTACCTAATTTCCAATCATATTAAAAGAAATGATAATTATTTAAAATCCATTTTATTGATAATATATGTGACTTTAAATCTTATTTTATTTTTTTCCTAATTGAAATTAGACGTATTACGAAATAATCACTTTAGTGTTTATTTTAAAATTTCCTGTTAGATATATTGGTGGATTCAGCTTGCGGGTCTAAAAACTGAATTATTCAAACACAGTTGGACAATAAATTTAATAATCATTTTTGCTAAAAAAAATCACCTATTTTAGGGTAAGTACGATTTTTTTTACCATCTTTCACAACCAAATTTTGGTGGATTCGAAAATATAGGTACTTAAAATTACACGTAAAAGCCGTATACAAAAAATTAGCCTTATATCGAATTATTTCCAAAAAAACTGTAGAATCAAATATAGAATAGGGAGCGTAACTTTGGTGCGGGTGACGTCATTATGACGTGAAGTCACATATAGGATGTTTTTATAACAAAATTACAATACTGCAATGATGCTAATGACTCTTTAATTTAGTGGTGATGAACATTTAAAATACCATGTGAATAAAATATTTTACTGGGTAATCTTATTGTAACAAAAAATATTCGTTTTTATTTAAGTAACGGTGTCTCTTAGCACAGGTATTTTTTACTTAAAAAGAGGCACCAGCGGTAATGTAATAATGTACCCTCAAGAAATTGAATAAATGTTTTTTTTTTTTTTTTTTATTTACATAAATAAATTTCACTTGTACACTCAGGGGGCAATATAACTCTCGAATCTACCGCCAGTTACAAATTGGCGTTGTACTGGTCATAATCTTAATAACCGCACATGGAGCAAAATATTGTTGAAGGTCAAAACCTTTCTTCAAGTAAATCATTTCTTTTATGTGATGATTTTTATTGTGAATGATTTTAGAAATAGTTCTTTGCGTAAAACTTGGCAATTCCAAATCCCAAAACTATCCATGAAAATTGACTGCGTTTTATCTGACATTGATTATATCAGTAAACTAAAGAGGTCTGGATAAAAATACTCTGTATTTAGCTTCACGTCATATACGTGTATCATCGGCACCAAAGTTACGCTCCCTGATGACCAGGCTACTAAAAATGTAAGCGCCTTAATGCTATTCGAGCAGATGTTGGCCGTTTGCGCCAGTCTGGTGAAACAATTGATTTTCTGTTAGGAGCCACTGTCGAGTGCGCGATTGGATTAAAGTTTATTTTAGGGCAGCGGATCGGAGAAATGGAACCAGTTTGTTTTGACTACGTACACTAAATAAACATCGATGCTAATAGTTGGAAGGATATTGGACCCTCGCTATCTCCCCTTTGGTGAGCAACAATAGCGTGAGCCATTTCCAGGCATTTCCCATTTAAATTTGTTCCCTCGGTTACGTTATCGACAGGGGTTGCCGAGACACGGGGGCTGGTGACTCACTGCGGCCCGCGTCGCACTCGCAGTCAGCGCCACTGCTGGCTCCGCAAATAAAATCCACATTACGACATCCTAAGCTAAATTATTTCGATTTAATTTTCTTAGTTGTTGTCAGTTTAAGCAATACCAACGCTAGCCTACCTACTATAGGTAACGTGAAGGCGACTTTTATGACGCTTTCAGTGCAGAGTTATGAACGGTCCGCTTTAACGACCGCTAACTACTTAAATGAATCATTACCTTATATTGACATTATCTGTTTATGGAAGCAGTAATTTTATTACCTATTTGTAAAACCACTATTCATGCAGTAAAAGTGTTTATTATGTATGTAAATGTTTCCAATTCCATGTATTGTAATCTCCCACCCAAGTACCTACCAAAATGTGGCCCTGTAGGTAAGTAAACATTTCTATTACATGCGTTTAAAAGATCCTATATATACCTAATGCATGATTGACCTAATGCAGCTATTTTTATAACATTTATACGATTATGTATCCTATAATGGAAATAAATAGGACCTTAATTTAATAGGAGTAAACAGTTTTATTAAATATTATTATGTTTATAGGACATCAAGCTAGAAAGTCTTATAAGATGCGTTTATAAGGCCACGCTCTAGTAAGAGTCTTCTAAAGTTATCCTGTAAAAGTTGACGAGACTAAGTTATAGAATTGAAAGCTCAAATCGTTTTCTAAGATGCTTTAACGTTCTCTTTTCTGTTGCGTTTAATCTGTATTATCTTATCAGTAAATATTCGGTTGGTTGCATCAAACGTTTTCTTATTTGTTCAAAGCCTAACTATAACGACTCTTTAGACTTATTTTTTTAACAATAGTTTGGACATCATTTGGCAATTTAAAAAGTTACTTTAACTAAGTAAAATCCATACAACTTTTCTGCACACTTGTGGATGCGTGCAGGAATCACTAATTTTCTATGGATATGTTGACCCACGTCAAGAGGCACTTTCCGAGCACGTGCATTGTAAACAACTTTTATTAAATTAAATTTTATTTTTCGAATATCTTTTTTCTACACTTAAAATTCCATTTTTAAAAAAGGTCTCATCTTGATTACCTAAAAAATCTTTTACCTCAATGTACATACCTCGAATCGGTTTTGAGTTGACAAATACCCAAAAGTCGTAATCCATAGATGAGTTTGTTTTATTAGTGATTGCCCGCGGGTATTAAATATTTTTATGTCTACAAAAGCCGATTTATTTCCGGCCCTGGATTGCAACAAAGAAATAAACTTTGCCGTTTGCTTTATAACAACAATCGATAACCTTTGACCCACTGACAGAAAAACTTGATTGGATTGATGCTTCGCAATCTTACCGAATATTTACTTATTTGAAAGAACTGTCAATATCATTTGATTTTTGATAAAACAACAGCGGTCTAAGCGGATGTGTACGGTAAATGCTACGAGGTAAATGTCCTATTTTATGACATGTTAATGCCATGACACTGCTCTGCTGTCACCTCTAATAATAAAATTAAAGATGGCAACTAATGAGACAGCGAGCAGCACTCGGACGTCTACATTGCAAGAATTAAGAACAATTTTTTTTATTCGACTGGATGGCAAACGAGCAAGTGGGTCTCCTGAGGGTAAGAGATCACCACCGCCTATAAACATCTGCAATACCCCTGGGTATTGCAGATGCGTTGCCAACCTGAGGCCTAAGATGGGATACCTCAAGTGCCAGTAATGTCACCGGCTGCCGGCTTTCACAATTCGTTAAACTTCCAGTATTACAACAGCTTAATTTAATACAACTTCAGCTCTGCTATATGAAGCCCCCAGCTCGACTGAACACTACATTTCTGGAAGCAAAAAGGTTCTTTGGCGTCTTTTCCAAAGGGTAGCTAGTAAATCATAAACTGACATATACTTAAAAGACCTAATTGCTTCTGCCCCATAAAAGGGCGACGTTAACATTCGAATCGCCACATTACAAGGCATGCTTTGGGACTATAAATTTGTTCGTGTGACAAATTTCACAGCTATTAAATTTGACAGCGTTCAGGCGGTGCCAAAGTTGGGTGAAACAAACGCCCAATATTTCACAGAGCGTCAGAGTTTACGTTGTTTACGTCCGCAGCCTACGAGGTTAAAAATGCAACGTTGGAAAACTCTTTTAAATAAATTACAACACAAGTCACTTTTTGATTGAAAACTGCCACATTGAAAACTGTAGATCGGCTTTTACATAGTTTACAATTTTATTAAAGCGTCTGCACACCACGCTGACTAAACGGCAATTAACATAATATAATAATATATAATATTGATTCCGTTACCTCTTCTAATATTACCTACCTACCTTTACTGTTTTATTCTATGGTACGTTCGTTTTTGATAGTATACACTCTCATCTATGTTTTTGATGCTACTCAATATCTTATGACTGCTTATCAACAAGTTTTTTTTTGTTTATCTACCCGCTTTTCGTTGCGAATGGAGTGGACTCCGCGTGGGATCCGTTTCACTCACAACCATCAACTTGGAACGTGAGCACATAAAAAATGATGGGTACTTAATGTAAATGCAATAGCGTTTAAAATATACTTTTGTATCTGAACTATTTGTAATTTTCAATTATCGCATTAATTGTTTATTTTCTTGAAGAAAAAAGCCACTCCTAATTAATAAACAAAAGCACCGAAGGCTGTTAAAACAGCAATCTTTTAAGGTGCACAACGGAAGTCTTGAGAAAACTAATTACCCAAACGTAAATGCTTGTTATAAGCCTGACTTATTGCCTTAATCTGCGAGTGGATCGCCTCAGGTGCTCCGTACACTGCGCTTCACGCTTCACTCGCCGCCGCCGAGAGACGCGGACTTTGCACACTTTGCAGGCTGTATACGAACCTAATTGGTTAGGGAACTCAAGCTATGAATTTTAGGAACAATCGATGGTACGTTTTATTTTACAGTGCGCCGTGAATGTTACTGTTTGTATCGTATATTCGTAGGTTTTAGTTATTTTTGAAAATACCTTTGCCGGTCTGCAATGTTTCTCTTCAGAATTTGTGTCATACAATCACGAATAATGAGTCTATCTGTTCCATTTTTGAAAACTATTCCTGCCTTTTTAAGACTATACGGGTCATGTCCTAAATGTTACGTTTTATAAATAGAAGCAAAGGAAATGTAATTGAAAAAGGAGAAATTTCTTTAAAAGAGTTTAAGACAGCATTTAATGCTATAGTAAAGGGTATCCAACTCCATTGTTTTTCAGAAGACTTAAAATTAATTAAAAAAAAACAATACTTTGAAATCTTGCTTAAAATCTCTTCATCCATTTATTGATTCCATTGGTATCCTTCGTATGGGTGGCAGATTAAGCAACGCTGATATAACTTTTTCTAAGAAATTTCCAATTATTTTACCAAAGCATTGCCATATAACTACACTTGTCATTAAACAAGAACATTTGGCTTTAATGCATGGTGGTTTAAAAATGGTCTGAAGTAACTTACAACAAAAATATTATATTATAAATGCTGTCAGAGAGATCAAAACTGTGATACACAAATGTGTTGTTTGTTGTAGGCATAAGACTGAAACCTCAAAACAACTTATGGGTTCTTTGCCTAGTGATCGTGTTAATCCTGCGCGTCCATTTGAAAGGACTGGCATTGACTATTGTGGTCCTTTTGATATTAAGCAATCTTCTAAACGGAATAGCGTTATTACTAAGGGATATGTTGCAATATTTGTTTGCTTTATTACTAAAGCTATCCATATAGAGGTTGTATCAGATTTGTCTACTGAATCATTTATAGCTGCATTCAAAAGATTCATATCTCGTAGAGGAATACCATCTCATATTTATTGCGATAATGCGTCAACGTGCTAATAATCAATTCAAAGAACTTTATAAATTACATAATAGCAAAGATTTTCAAAATCTCGTCCACAACTTTATGATTCAAAGACAAATTAATTTTCATTTTATACCAGCATACAGTCCCAACCATGGTGGCCGCTGGGAAGCAGCTGTCAAATCAGCTAAATTTCATCTAAAAAGAATGACGACAGCAAAAATTTTGACTTATGAGCAATTCAATAGTATAATGATTGAAATAGAAGGTATTTAAAATTCACGCCCATTGCTTTCAATTTCTAATCAAGATATTACGAACTTATCGTGTCTAACTCCAGGACATTTTCTTATAGGCTGTCCTTTGACTTCAACTCCTCAATCTGATTTGACTGAAATCCCAGCTAATAGACTACATCTTTGGAGATATTGTGAGCAAACTAGGCAACATTTCTGGAAAGCGTCGTCTGAAGACTATCTTTCATCGCTTAATCAACGTACCAAATGGCAAAAAATATTGCCCAATCTCAAGGAAGGTTTATTAGTACTTTTAGTAAATTCTAACACCCCTCCTCTTCACTGGCTCATGGGTAGAATAGTAAAAATCCATAGCGGCAATGACGACATTGTTAGGGTAGTTGAGGTGCAGACTTCCGATGGCAAACTGCATTATCGTGCAGTATCTAAAATTGTTATTTTACCAATAGAATAAGTTTTTTTTCTAGTTTGTTGTGTATATTCCTACTAGCTTCATGCGGTTTATATACATTATGTTTAATTTAATAAAGGTGTAGTTGGCTATAGTTAAGTTAATATGAATGGGGTTTTTACTTTTGGGCCCCGGAATATGTCAAAGACAATATTTTACTTTTAATTTTCTAATTTCGACGTCATAGCAACACATTGTTATTTAAGTCACTTATTCTGTATATTTCTATCTTCAATATAGTATTTCAGTATAATTATTAAAGTTTCATTTAATACAACTACATTTAAGGTTCTATCGAACTTAAACACACTAATAATTAATAACTTTTTAATCTTAAGCAATAGGTCGTGGGTTACAGCCCGGGCTCGCTCCACTGAATTTTCGGAATTTATGTGCGAAATTACATTAGAAACTTACCGTGACATTTTCGGTAGCAGCAAATATCATGATTAAACCTACACACACCAGCGAAGAAATTTCAATGGTGTGTTTGTAGTTCCCAATCCAAACTGAACCCGCGTGGGAACAACGGCTTTAGTCGGACGTAAATAGGCTGTCAAGGGCAGACCTCTTGAGGGGAGGTTTGACCTTAAAGGAGGCCTAGTAAGTTATTCTTTGAGTAAAACAATAAGACTTTTATAATTATTTAATTAAAATGAAGACAAAAAATAACAGCCTAGTTTTGACAAAATTAAAAGTAAAAGTATTACGAGAATCTCAGGTAGTAAGTTCAAGCGATTTTATTGAGAGGTGGTTTCTGATTATTCGGTCTCCCTGGCCTACACTTCCCTGGAGTCCTAGAGAAGAACCCGGAGCGAAGAGGCTGGCCACAGCAGGGGCCTGTCCAGCTGAGTGGTCGTCGTTGCCGAGGTCAAAAGGGCCTTAGGGCGGCAGGACGAGCAGCCTGGACAAGTGTTCCACGCCGGAACGATCAGGGTCTTGGACGAGCCAGGAAGGATGTGCAGTACTCCGGAAGTTAGGCCGTCAGGCTTAGTGTCAGGTTAGGGCGTAAAGGGCCCGCCTGAGCCGTGAGAGCTGTAGCCGAAGGAGCTTTGAAAGTTGTAGCCGTGCAGAGCGGAGAAAGCTGTAGTCGTACGGAGCTTGTAAGCCGTACGAAGGTTGCCCAAGTCTGGGCGTATGGAGCTTTCGAGGGAGCTGTTTAGTGTAGTATGAGCTGTTGAATGTGTGTTTTACAGCTGTGCTTCAGCTTTTAAGGGCGAGAATATTACAGTTAGAATTCCCCCGGTCACAGCTGATCGACGACACCCCCCTTGGCCGACAAAAACGGTCAAGGGTGAGTTGGTTATAGATATATTTAGTCGTACAAACTCGTGTAGTAAATGAGTGTAATAAAATGCCTACTTTTATAAAATAATTAAGTAAATAATAAATAAATATTAAATACATATTATTACGTAAATAAATGAGTCAAGGGAAAACTACGGTGGCGACCTCTAGAGTTCGTCCGTCATTCTGCTCAGAGATCCCTTATTGAAGTAAGCGCCATCTAGCTTACACTGAGCTAACTAAGATGTCAGCGATCGCCCATGTGCATCGTGACAAGGCCTAGGTACATGACATGATGAATAAAAATAAAATGAAGAACCCTGCAGCAAAAGTCACCCACCAATGTCAAACCATCCATCAAATCCCTTTCATTTGACAGCTAACCTGACATTGGTTATATGTTATCATCATCATTATCATCATCGTCATATCAGCCGGAGGACTTCCACTGTTAGACATAGGCCTCTCCCATCCCATAGACCTCCAGTTGATTTGGTTGGAAGTGGCCTGCATCCACCGAGAACCTGCAGCTTTATATACTCAGCGGCACAAAATTGGCCCACTCTTCATACAAAACTACCTATCACTGCATACATTTGAGGGCCAGTTTTATTGCCGCTCAGTATATTATGTATTTCGTGCAAATAATTCTAAAACAACTAGGTACAGCGTTGCTTAGCTTTTAAAAAATATAAGTAGGTAATAAGTCGAAGTTAAACTGTTAAATAGTAGGCTATTGAATCCGGTGCCTTGTTCGGTGACCAACCGATCGCTGATCAGAAATCGTGAAGAAATATCTGATTGATTGGCCAGTACTTGTTCTTTCCGTGCTTCCAAGACTGGTGCACTGCACAGAGCTCGTGCTGTTTTTTTTTGTAAAAAATTTAACTTATTAATTTACATTATTCACCACCATTAGGGCGGGAATGAATTGGCAAGACTATCCATATGGTAGGTATTCAGCACTATGCATATACTTAGGTAAGTAATAGGCCAAGAGTTACAAAAACGTAGTATAAGTTTCGTCATCGATTTGGATCCGCGTAGGATTAATCCGTTTGATTAATCCAATCCCTGTTGCATAGCAGGTCTGCTTTAGGCATCCCGATATTGTACAAAGTAAAAAAAAAAACAGAAAATCTTTAAATCCAGAGACAGTCCGAACATAAAGCAAGAACTACATTTCCGGATAAAAGTGAATGGATGGTTACCCCAACTGCATGCGATCCGGGGTTACGCCACGCGATACAAGCTCAACGCTGATTCAGACATTCTTTACCTTTCGGAGGCAAATGAATCAACGCCATCACTCGCCCTAAGGGCAAGGGGCTGTCGTTTGTCGATATTATTTTCATGTTATACATTTTGTTGGGGAGGGAAATGACTGCACCGTTTAAGGTTGCTGTTGGTTGCTACTTGCTTATACATTCTGATTTATTTGCTGTGATTAGACATTATCGGGCTCACATTACTTATTGCGCTCCCTTGTGGAGTTCCCAAGGGTATCTTTTCCCCAGTTTTTCATTTATTTTTCAGATTTTAACATTGCTCCTTAAAAATCAAAGGCAATGGTTACTTATGTATATCGGTAATTCAGAATTCAAGTAAAATTTTAATTTTTACCCTTCGTGGATTTTAAAACAAGAGTCCAATGTAAAAAGTTGTAATGTAGGTACTTACGCCCTTGCTTTTCCAATAAAATAAAGTTACATATGTACCTCAGTTTGCTAACTTTGCCTGCGGCATGAAGCATCTAATTATCCTGATGTGACTTTTTTGTTGTACATAAAACGATACATACAAATTATTATTATCGCAGATTAACGGCCGTAATTTTGTCTCTTGAAGCTTCCTTAAACAAATTTGTTATTGGACCGTTATTAAGCTCCCGATTGCCCGTGGAAAATGGTCCTTAAATATAGCCTTCTATTCTGACTCGAAGCAAGAGCCGTGCAAAAGCCCGATGTTGTATTTCACTCACACTTATTATGAATTACGAAACATGGTGAGATAAAACATCTCGTTTGCCCTAGTACCTACTAGCTTGGACGGTGATACGAAATACTGGCTCCAGCCATGTAGTCCTCGTGATTTGGAATTAATTTGTCTTCTTATACCTAGCTTACCAGGTAACAACATTGTTATTTTTAATCAACTTCAAAAAAGGAGGAGGTTATCAATTCGGTTATATTTTTTTATCTCTTTTTTATGTTTCTTACCTCAGAACTCCGTCATTTATGAACCGATTCGATTTTTTTTTTAGTTCGTTTAGAAATGCCTTCAATTAGGTCTCATAAGCACCAAATCAAGATCTGATGGTTGGATCCTAAGGACAACGAGGGAACTCTTCAAATATTTTAGGGACACCATAAGGTGAATTGGATATATTATTTAGTAGTAACTTGTGCATTTGCTCTTGAATATCATCATTTGGTGAAGTGGAACTGATGATGAAGACCACATTTGACCAACAGAGCTACTACTCAATAACAAATACTTTACGGGCTGAATTTCAATTACTTTAACACAGTTGCTAAGCAATTTATGGTCATCGTAATACATATGGTGAAATGGAACGGGTGGTGAAGCACCAGGACTCCTCAATACTGAACGCCTCTGCACCGGAAAAAGCAATCTTTCATAAAAGGTGACGAGAAATTGACATTAACCTATTACATCTTAGATAATATATACTAAAAAGCGTGAAAAAAATTAGAACAAAAATTTAACCGACTACAAAAAATCATGAAAGTAATTTTTTATCGGTTAATACTTTATCTGGTTATGTTTTTGTTAAAAATCAATACATAAACTGTAAACAGTGAGTTAGTTCAAACACTCAACGAAACTGGTAGTAGGTAATATACCTACAGTCAACTTTATTACAAAAACATTTTATATCGCATAAATTACAATTTACACACGGTTAAGGGAACCTAAAACAATGTTTAATGTAAGCTTTAGGAGTCTGTTGTGTTTTGTTTATAATATTGTTCATTTGCAAAGTAGGTTGTTATGTTATGGTGCGTGGTAAATTGGAACGAAAACATTTTAATTTAATTTACTTAACTACACTTGTAATTTAAAAAACTGTTTCCTAGAGTACGAGTTCTTTCTAAATAACCTAACCATAAAATATTCATTTTTAATACAAGCTTTTCTGCTTGCTGACTGTACCTACTTTTTGTTGACTGAAGTTGCATTGTCACCCAAACTACATTTACATTTACATATACCAAATTTCAAGTCGATTGCTATTAACCGTTGAAGAGTTCCGTCCTGGGGAGACGATCCTGGCTGAACTATCAGGATGTCACTAGTAGATTATTGTATTGTCACGCGATTTACATAAGTTACCAAATTTCAAATCAATCTGACTACCTACTGGAAGTTGGTCAAATTTAACTTACAAGACAGACAGACAGACAGCGGGACAGGTGAAACTAAATAAAAGCTTGTTAAAATCCAGATTTTATTTTTACTGTAGCTCACTATGATACCTAGTACCTAGAATGTAGTAGGCAACTCTTTTACAGGAATTTTATAGGTAGTCATAATGGGCAATTGCCTATCCCAGAAACCTTATAAAAAAAATTTTTGATGCCATGTCGGCCCAATTAGGCAAAAAATACAATATAACAACACCTGCTGTCTCCTAATTTTCAGATAGTATAACGACAAGGTGTTAATTACAGCGCCTGCCACAGAACAAATCGCGCGATAACCACTACTCGTGCATAAGACGCCCTTCCTAATAGGCACATATGACTAACTAAATAATCCAATATCAACTAACTCACGCTCACGCACGAGTATCAGTCGCCGATATATTGAACACTCCTATTTAAAAGCAAATTTCACGAAACATGTGCTTTGAATTTGTACACACCGTAGGTATAATGTGGAATATATGTAGGTACAGTCGAGGAAACTGAACCGCGTACCAGGTGGAATCTTTTCATAGTTAATAAATTTAATATGATCTCCTTGGCAGATAAACGAGATCTCAACGTGACATTAGTAGCACGCGATTCATTTTCTTTGACTATACCATACCTACCTACTGAATAGATTCAGGCCTTAGTTTGCAAAGCTCTATCACATATTATAATGCGAAAGTTTGAAAGCCTGTTTATTTATCGGCTAAACCGCTCAATCGATTTAGATTTAATTCGGTAAACGATGGTTTGAGTCCCGAGAAAGGACATAGGATAGTTTTTATCCCGGAAAATTGCACAGTTCCCGCTGGATAGTGATAAACAAATTCTACACGGACGGAGTCGCGGGCGACAGCTGGTGTTAAAAAAAAGAATAAAATAAATTTCTCTTACTTTGCTCCTCCGCCATGTATTGAGTCGTTAGACTGGCCGCAACTTCGTCTGTACAGCGGGAATTTTGCACTAACCCGGGTTAAAAAGTATATGTTAATGTGGAATAAAGACTGTCCACGATAAGGTCCGGGCATGCGTGATGTGGGGAATCTTTGTAATGTAATGAATGCTAATTTTCAAGCAGCACTTTATTTAAGTAATTAGTGGCGGTTATGAAACTACATAGTAAGAAATTTTTTAACAAAAAAGTAAAACCGACTCCAAAAAAATAACAAAAAATGTAACCGACTACAAAACCCTTGAAAATATTAAGACTCGTAAAAGAGGTAGACGACTATTGTCCTACTCCTGCTGGGTCGTGCTGAGTCACCGACTTCGCACGACCCAGCACTTCGACTGCAGTCGGTTACATTTTTTGTTATTTTTTGTTATTTTTTTGGAGTCGGTTTTACTTTTTATGTTAAAAATTTTCTTTATTTCTCACTTTTTAGTGATTTGTAGCCAAAGTACATCTCACAACGATTCCATTAAGCCCAAACACGACTTAGTTGCTTTGTTTTATAACAGAGTTCCGTTGCCTACCTTCTGGCCTCAGCATCAGATCAGTTCGAAAGAATCATTAACTTAAAGCTTCTTCTTAGTCGCTTATCTAGGTCACAGTCTAGGTATATTAATCATGATAGTTTATAGACGAGCGAGCATTACTTAGCTTTGATGAGTTCCATTGGTCATCACGGTCTTCTTCATCAGGTCCAGGTTACCAAATGATACTTTCTGAATGTAAATGCTCATCTTAATGCTAAAAATGCCAAAATCGCCATAGGTGCGCCTATAAAATTTGAGGTTTGCCCTCGATTTCACTAGGATCCCATCATCAGATCTTGACTTGGTGACAACGGGACCACCTCAGAAGAATACCCTTACGATTAAAAAAAATATTCTGAAAATCGGTCCACAATTGACTGAGTAATCGGTGAACATACATTAAAAAAAAAACTGGAACATAGAACCTCCTCCTTTTTTGAAGTCGGTTAAAAAATATAATCATATAAAAAGTTAGGGCGTCTGTGAGTTTTAGCTTTATATATTAGACGTACTGTGCCTAAATTATTTTGTACAGCGTCTTCTGACGGTCTTTTCTAGGTTTTTATGTAAAGCACAGTGAAATATATGTATAAAGGTATTAAAACTCACAGACGCTCTAATATTTTATTGTGATTGTATTTTTATTATGTAGTTTCATAACCACTGACTATTACAAAAAAGTGCTGCTTGAAAATTAGCATTCATTACAAAGATACACCAGATCAGGCATGCCCGGATTTTATCGTGGACAGTCTTTAGTGTAGTTGTCTATTACTTTCAGTTCCCACTAAATACTTATTAAAAAACAAGCACACAATGTTTAAATCTTGTTGTTATTATTATTATTATATTTGTTTAGAAATATATTTAGGTACAAATGTATATCTACGTTTTAAATCTTGTCTGCAGGCTGTAACTCATACACTATATTAATTTTATTGATTCCGTTACTCGTACGTATACGACAAAAGCCGAAGTCGCTTAGTGGTTTGATCAAGGACCTCTCAAGTAGCGGGTCGGGGGTTCGAGCCCGAGCTCGTACCCCATACTTTTAGGCAATTTCTAGGTCAAATTATGTTTAAAAGTTTATTTACCGTGAGCTGTTCAGAAGTAAAAGATCCTGACCAGAAGAAATCAGCAATACACCGTGCCAAGCGGCACATTGGTAGGTGTATATGAAATTACCAATCAACACATGTGTGCGTGTTAACTACAGCCTAAGAGAAGATCCTGTAGTATGTTATAAGCTAGGGAGGTGGCAATTAAAGACTTGAAACCAAAGCACCGATAGGTACTTTTATCAATATATCGTTCAGCAACTTTAGGGGAACGAATAAACGTAAAGAATACATTTTAATCCCCAATATTTTGCTCCTGGCACGTATCGCCCAGCCATTATTTCGTTCTTAATTTGAATTTAACGTTCTCACGTTTTAATTAATTTTGAAATAGTATGTACCTTCGTTTCTAGCTTTGTATCGTGTCATTCACTCGCTCGTACCTATTTGTACTTGTCACAGCTGAGAAGTCATTTAACTTTATATTCGTGCTAATTGCTTTGGTCCCGACTAGGTATCTATTGTAGATACCTTATAAGAAGGGAATTATAGATTCAATATTCTTTCTTTCTAAAAAAATAAATAGGCCAAAATAGCCGAACAAATATACAATAAACAAAGGGCACTAATTAAAAACAAAGCTTTTTATAGATCACATAATTTTATTCTTGTTGATTCCTTAACTTTGAGCTACACAATTAATTCATTATTTACATATTGACTCCTTAATCCTATGATTTTATAACAATAAGCAACAATTGAAACCACAATTTTTGGCGCTTCTTTAGCGTTCGTTGGTGCAACTTATAATTTATTATAGGTACACATACTACTTATAACATGAATTTGCACTTCAATAAAAAAAATATACTTATATAATGCCTTTTTGGTTCATTAATGCGAGTAAATTGTGCTCGATACTTTTTTAGGTTAGTAATTTTTTTTAACTAATAAGTCATAACTGTGACGATTATATCTAGCAAAATACATTTCCAAACCTAGATCAAGCGTTCCAAAGCAGAATAATTTGAATACAATCATGTGTGTTTTTCTTTTATTTTTATTTACAATATACAAATATAAATAACGAAACAATAAAATAATAATACAAGTTACCATTTCAACTTTTCTTGAAAAATTGACAATGTGCAAAGTTTCAATTGAATCAAAGAAAGCGAAGATCCACCACACGTAATCCAGCCAGCAAAAATAATAGGTACGATTGAAATTGATTGATGCAAAGAGCTAAGATGTCATAGACAGAGAACGACTGAAACAAGCAGACAGATAAAAGCTTTGAAATTGTCATTTTACGTTCTGTGAGGGGTTAAAAACTATGCTGCTGTCAAAGGCTGGCCAAATCAAATTATTATATCCACATCAGCAAAGCAAATGTTATCAAAGTATTAAAAGTCCATATACAGCATGTACCGACAAGTATTGGCAGTGGATTGGCAATTTTTACCCTCGGCCTCGGTCAGTCGAGAGGGTAGGGGCCGAGTCGCGATTGTCAACTTGTTCCAAACAACGCTAAACTAGGACAAGGAAAGTTTTAATGTACACAAACATATTCATTCATGGAAATTACTTTAAGTAGTTAGTATTTAATGGCACTAAGGGCAATTTCGTTATAGCGGGTAATTTTAAACATTTCGGTTTCGAACACTTCAACCTTTGTTTAGTTTCTAGTTATAAATATTGTATTTCAGGTTAAGTATTTGTTTATCGACGTTTATATTTGCGTAACAAATAAAATGCTTTAAGGGCTTATACTAAGGTAACAAACGTCAAACAGTATATTTTCCTCATATCCAATCGTTTCGATACAAATGTAACATACAACATTCATAGTGTTTTATCTATGATTTTATTTTTACAATCCAGTACAATATTCACTAAGTTCAGAATTTTTCAGATATTTTTCTGTTCTATTAGTAAGGGAGAGATGAAAAAAACATGATTTGAAATGAAACCAATAGGTCTTCATTAACTTATAATTTTTATAACTGAGTTATTCTGTACAGACAGTTTCGTCGTTCCCATGTTTTTCATCTTCTCCCGTACTGTAACAGCATATTATATGTTTTTTCTCCAACTCAATATCATTAATATCCCTAATATCTCGATATACAGATTTGTATAAACGAGGAGATTTTCCTTCATAATAATGTAGCGCAAAGCTTAATCTTCTCGTTAATCGAATATTTTTTTATTCCCTGTACAACTTATAAGATTATCTTTATGACGAATTAGTTATGCAACTATTACTATAATTTTTGATTTTAAATAGAAATATAAGTTTCTTTAACAAAGACACAAACGTCTTGTTACCGTGCGTCCTTAAACCTAAACTTAACAATATGTAAATATCTCTCGCACAAACCTATCTATCTTTATATGAAATACAATAAAGCGGATATTTACATACATTTAACGTAAAACTTTAATATCTAAAGTAGAAACAAAAGTGTAATGTTTGTTTGGATTGATTACTAGTTTAGTTTTAAAATATTTGGAATAGTACATTCAAAGTCTTTTCTTTCAGTAAGAGAATTGACATGGAGTAAAGGAATAGGACTATTTACATTACAAAAAAATAAAGGCATCATTTTACAGGAAACAAGACAAGTGTTCACCTTAAATATGTTGTTTGTGAAAAATCCAGTAGTACTTTTCATAAAACCTGATATTGGTTTCTGTGAATGCTCTACATTTGCAGAAACCAATATAATTTTTCATCTACGTTTCATTCTCAGTATTTTCTGCAATTTAGACAACAATATGGTGACTGTGTAGCGGCTGAAACTCCGTATGGAATGCCTAATAGTCTAAGACCCTCGCAGGTGTTCACAGATCAAATAACCGAATGAAATATAGATACTTTTTATTAAGAAAAATAAGCTATTAAAACTTTTCTTAAGCAATACGTTGATGAAAATTCCTAAAAATTGCCAAAAGAAATCTGTTCAAGATTAGGTTTAACTCAAAAAAAAAATTTTCCATATACATAATAATTAATGATTTTTTCAATGAATATACTTCGTGTACCCATGATACTACCCTATCTGTGACTTCCTTATTTATTTATTTTTTATTGGACATGTACCTAATCATTTGATGGAATTGTTTATTTGGATGGGAAATGACATACAATGTCTTTAATTTGTTTGAACTATATTACTGCAATAGCAGTAGTTTTTGTTTGTTTCACAAAAACAGATCTTATTTAAATATTTCATAGAACTCTATGTTTTGCCGTTAGGCGTACAAATATTTTGTAGTTACACATTCGTTTAGTTGTACATCCAAACATTCTAGCGACTTAATAAAATAAATAATCAAACATGCAGCATTGATTAAAACAAAACTCAGTCAAAAACAATTTGTACAATTAATAAATTGTTTTCAGGTAATTTTTGAAAAGTAACAAAGTCTAGGCAAGAAATTATTTAAGTATCTCTCAGGTTTGACTTAATTCAGATGAATCGTCCTACACCAGGAATGCATTTTGCGTTGGTAATAAAAAAACATGTTTTCAATTCATGATAACATAAACTAGCGAATTCTACATGACAATAAAACTTAAAGTTATCGCAGTCAGAAGTGCTTAGGTTATACTTGTCTAAATACAAAACATGTGATATGATACCTATAATACATTTTTACCAAAACAAATACCTTAACTGATTTAGTTAAGTGATATGTCACAGTTATACATACATACAAATATATAGTGCCAATCTAATTTATTGAAAGTGTAAACAAACCGATTTCATCAAAATTCTTGTATTACCCACTGGATCTAATCAATAACACATTTATCTATTATACACTAGACGTCTAATCACTTTTTTCGCCAAAATTCACTTGATTTCAATTTTCATTTGAAAAATCTTCGTCAAAATATGACGTTATTTCATGAATGAAACTCGTGTATTATCTGTAGTAGCATAGACTAGCGTGGAAAATTTGTCATTTTTAAAATCGATTAATACTCGATTAAAATATTGAGTATTGAATAAGCGGTTATTATTTATTTACCTTAAAATAACAAAATAGTTACTTACTGCTTTTATAATTGAATAAACAGTCTTTAGAGTTAAATCAAGTATTGTAAATAATAAAAAAGACAAAAATACTTTGATCCATTTAATTAATAAATTAATCGATTTACTTAACAGATTAATTATTTTGCAATAGCTTCTAGGTTTTCACATCATTAAATGTCTGTGATCGGGTTAATGGCGTCTTTGTTTACCCTTTCTATAAATTGGATTAATCATATAAACCATAGTCAAATGTTAAATATATAACAGCTACATTAAGTACTTACTGATAAGTTTTAGGATTTAACTATTTTGATTAAAATAAAATATTGTTCTTGATTAGTTTTTTTAAAAAATAAAATGCCTGCTTTGGTGAAATAAGACTCTTTGGATGTCGAGGTGATAAATTAACAAAAAAAATACACATCAAAAATGGCACATATCTAATCACGCGTTAGTAATCGGCTACACAAAAGCGTAATTTACATTAGATTATCTAATTGATACGAGCGTTTCGCCGTCAACAACACGAGCAGTACTTTAATAGCTTTAACAATTTCCGGTTTAAGTGTTCTGTAGTAGGAGGGTAGGTTTGTAGAGGAGTAAGATTGCGGGTAGTAGCGGTGGCACGGCGGGCAGAGCGCGCGCCGCCGCGCCTGGGTTGCCCGCAGCTTGCACGCGGTCGGCGCGCGACGCGTCACTCAGTTCGCGCGACCGCGCGTATCCTTTCATGCGCTCGCCTTGCACGCTCTCCTCGTTGCTTCGCCAGTACACCGTCGCTATTGTGGCGAGACACTGGTAAAACATAAACAATATTCAATGAATTAGCGGCTAACGAACGCCTATTGTTCGAATGCGACTAAACGGCCCGGTTTGAATTGCTGAATTAATACCCGGAATTGATGATGTTTCCCTTTGGCTTTTTTGGCTTTGCTCGTTTTGTAATAGCTAGAGTTAGTTAACCGAAAGAAAAACCGTTAGATTACTTTCTTTCTAATCACTAGTTGGTCCGTATCAGTTGCTGCTCAGCCATTACAATCAAGAAGGTTTAAAATTGTATCTGGTCAAATAGAAAGAAGAATATTTTCAAAGATAGATCGACCAGCGTGGATCAGTAGCATAGAAGGTAAAATCTGCAATATTATACCCATTAATTTTCTTCCATAAATATTGAATAGCGCTAGGGCAGATAAGTACCGGTTTTGGCCACCTTAAGCCCGTTTTTGGCCAGTTGACATTTGAAGTCATATGTAAAAACTTATAGTAGGTATTAAAATAATATTTTTAGTGAGTTTTCAAAAGTTTATACTGAAACGAATAAAGTTTGTAATGATTTATTACTATAAATTGATTTCAAACGTATATTTAAACAATAATTGGCCATAAACGGTACAGTGGCCACAAACGGTACTTCTGCCCTAAATAGTTAGTACTTAATCAAAGTGTACTGTCGTATTTATATGAGAGATTCCTAATAAAATATAAAAAATCATTCGTGTGTATTTTCTACTCTGTGGTTGCATGCATGTAGTTTCGTGTGTAGTTGTATTTATAGTTTGGAATAATCCTAGATGGCAGTCGTTGATTGAATAATCGTCCACTTGAAGATAATAGATGTAACCTAAAGCATCGTGCGGCCTCAAACAGAGCGAGTTCCGAGAACAACCAATTGATCGGAGGTCATCAATTTAGAACTACTGCAATAAACAAATGCGTCACACAAGTTTCGGATAGAATTACCAGCTAACTATTCAGCTATAATCCTTTCGTAATAGTCTGAGTCCCGCCGTCATGACTTGAAAAAAAAAACCGGCCAAGAGCGTGTCGGACACGCTTAAAATAGGGTTTAAAATATATCCGTGCAAAAGTACAGCTTTCTAGCATTGATAGTCCCTGAGCAAAGCCGCGGACGGACGGACAGACAGACAGACAGACATGGCGAAACTATAAGGGTTCCGTTTTTGCCATTTTGGCTCCGGAACCCTAAAAACGGAGAATCACAAGGCTAATATATGCCTTTTCCACACAAAAATACAAACTTTTATGTTTGTGGCTGTTGTCGCCTGATTGCCTTGGTCTTAGACGAAGATTTTACTTTATGCACTAGAGCATAAGGAGTTATTTTATATGTCGCCTAGATCCAACATAATTACGAAATTTACGAGCATGAGAAGTGAAAAAGTTATTTCATTGTAACTTACTTTTAATTTCAAGTCACCCCTCCTAAAGTGCTTCGGCTTGACCTTGAAGTCGAGCACGAGGCTAGTAGTCTCGAGCCCGTCCTCGTGACGCTCCTGCGTTGGCGGCAGCAGCGCCGCCGCGGGCGCCGGCTCGCCGTTCACGTACCACGCCAGCCGCGTCGCCGGCCGCGACCGCCCCGACGTGCAGTTTACCTAAGGTCACATATTCTTATGGTGCCGAAACATTATTTATCTGAAACCCGACGCCACGACACGCACTTCTACACGCCCTTCAACGCGTCTCAGTACTTACTAATCAGTCCGATAGATTTATTACAGGTATTACAGATAGAAACATGCGTCGGACGGCGTAGCGTGGCGTTGCGTTTTAATAGTAGGTATGTTATGAAGGATTCTCTGGGATTCAAAGGCTCCTAATACCATTAGTTTTCTGTTGACGACACGCTACTTTTTAGCATCAACATTTACTGAAACCACTTAAACTATTTACTATTCCTATTTTTGTCCGAAGTTGATGCCTGTCATTGGTTTCGTCAATGAAACAAAGGTATTTAGGTTCGATGGAGCTATATTTTTTCTAAAAATTGATTGATTGAAGGTATTTAGGTGCAGCTAAAAAGTGTTATAAATAAATATGAATAAAATTACAACCTGCACGCGATCTCCAATTTGGTAGCGGACCCGGGACCCCGTGATCGTGGGTCCGTGGTCCGGGAGAGCTAGAAATAAAAAAAACTATGTTTAATGTTCATTAGTTGCTTGAATACCAAAATATCAGCTCTGTCAAACTGTCTGTCACCCACTTATTATCAAAAAGCTGACACAGTTTTCAGTTACGTTGATTAGCTAGTAACAATAGGTGTAAGCAATCTGGTATCATGCAAGAAGTGACAAGCTTTGTTTGGTTTTGTAAATTCCTGAAAATCGAATGATGGATCTCAAAATTAGATTTTTATTTTTAACAGTAATGTTGACCCAATTAAGAAACGGGATAATAACAGGCATCCGCTTCTAACAATAACATTAAATGGGGTAGTACAGTTGAACAAATTGAATCATGATCATGACCCAGGGTGGAACCTTTGTGCTACTAATGTCATGTTGACATCTCATACTTTTGTCAAGGAAATCATAGGGAATTGATTATTAAAAGGTTCCACCCTGGGTTATGATCATGATTCAATTTGTTCAACTGTACATGTACTCGTACCTATGTACACAAAATAATTTATCGAGACTAGCAATTTTTCTCTGTGGACAAAAGTTAGGAAGGCAACACTTGAACACAACAGTGGAACGGTTGAAAATGCCAAGATATTTTATTTGTGGCTCTTACTCGAAGTCACCAATCAATATGATTTGAAGCATAAAACAAGAGCTCAGGCGCTTTTATTGATTTCCATCTGGGATGTTGCGAATTTTGACATCCGCATCTGCAGTCGTGGAACTTCCGCATCGATTTAGACATTTGCATTTGCATCCGCGACATGATGTAATTGGGCCGGCGATTGGCGCGTACCGTATCCAAGTACTCATTGATCAATAGATGCAAAGATTTCGTTCAGTGACAAGATCCGTCGCGTCTTTTATTTGTATCATATGTTTTTCGTGAATCCATAATAAAGTTTTTAGTTGTGTTCATCCTATGTTGCGCGTGCGTCTATCTTATATTTCAGTGCATAAGTACAATAAACTTATTTTGTGCAATAAAGAGTTTATATACATACATACTTAGAACATAATGATATTGTTAAGCAAGACTTCTACATACAGTAGATATAGACTATTTAACAAATGAATTTACAATATTACTACCGACACAGTGCGATTTGAACTTTATATAAAAATCCTACGTACTTATCTTATTTATTAAGAGCGTTTATACCTGCTGAGCTGGCAACGTTGCATTTTTGTTAGTTTTTCTCGATTATTCCATAGAAATTGAATCAAAATTAAAAATGTTTTCAGATAGAACACTTCTAAATATATAAGTTAATGTGTCTACTTCAGTAATTATTCGAAAAATTTAAAAACGAATTAATGTTTATGACCGGTTTTTTTATTGGAGTAGTGGTTGGTTGGTTGATTGGAGTGGTTTAATTATTGGAGTAGACACATTAACTTATATATTAAGGGGCTACCCGAGGTTTTCATTGATTTTTGACAAGTTCTGAATCGTATCTCCTACTTTTGCACTACAGATCGAATTATAAGTCAAACGGTTATCGGTTCTCCAATCTTTTATCTCCATTTTTGTTTACCGGATTTTGGAAAAAACAAAATCTTAATTATGTATGATTTTTTAAAACATTGTCTGAAAAAACACTTATTTCGTATCTCGATTGAGGTGAAAGATCTAACATATCCGAAATCTGCATATTTGGGTTCTTCTTTGACGTCTCTAAAAACTGGTCGAGGTTTTTCATTTGAAACCAATTAAAATTAAAAGTTATGGCCAGAAAACCAGTTTTTTGGCCTAAAATTGTTCAACTTTGATGCCAAATATCTCGAAAACAATGAACTTTGAAGTAAATATGGGATACAATATTGCTTAAAGCCGTTGTTGTTAATATGATAAGCTACATAAAACACTAGAAAAGTAAGGAATTCAGATCGAAGGTCATTGGGGCATGGGATCCCCTTAAGAAGTGTTCTATCAGACAACATTATTAATTTTCATTCAATTTTTATGGATTAATCGAGAAAAAATAACAAAAATGCAACGTTGCCAGCTCAGCAGGTATAAACGCTCTTAATGTTTACACCCATAGCATGATGAAAAATCCTAAGATTTGCTTGTGCAGATGTACCTTCAAAAATCTGCATTCACATCCGCGTTCGCGGATGTAAAGAAATTTGCATCCGCAACGTCCCTTTATATTTCTGAGACGTACAAGTAATAGAAACATGAATACCTAATTAAACAGTCCAACAAAAGCCTCATCATGTTCTGTGAAACGTATTAAACAGTGTGGCGAAAAAGTTCTGTTATTTTACCGCAGCGCATTATTAAGTCATGTTAATTTTATAGCTAACTTTTCGTTTGTAGAGCATACAATTTTCAGAGACTGTTCCTAAGGTTCTGTATGAGTATGAATAAAACAAATTCCTTAATTGAAATTGAAAGAACTTAAAAAAACCGGCCAAGAGCGTGTCAGACACTCCCAAGACAGGGATCCGTAACCATTACGAAAAAGTCAAATAATATTTTTCGAAGGATTTCGTAAGATTAAAATTTGCATTTTAAACATTTCACAAACAGATCAGTAAATCGAAAAATCTTCTAGGCAATCCCCCAATGGTTTTAAAAGACCTATCCAACGATATCCTACACTATAGGGTTAGTCGAGAAAAAAAACCGGCCAAGAGCGTGTCGGACACGCTCAAGATAGGGTTCAAAGTCAAAGTCAAAGTCAAAATATCTTTATTCAATTTAGGCTATAACAAGCACTTATGAATGTCAAAAAAATCTACCACCGGTTCGGAAAAACCTCTGTTGAGAAGAATCCGGCAAGAAACTCAACGCACGTACGCCAACGGACGTTCCGTAGGCATTAGGTACGAAAAAATCAAGCAATATTTTAGACAGAACTGCGACCTTAAGAAATGCGAAAAAAAAACGAGCCACGAGAACCAAATCCTACCGATTTAAATGTTATGTCACTAGTTGGTCAAATAATCATTTATTATTTGATGTTTTGTGAAATGACTAGTTTGAAAAATTTGTTGTATGTGTAATTGACCCTTTTTAAATGATGATTTATCATAATAATATGATGTGTTTGTAAAGTGACAAGTTTGTTAAAAGTATATTTATCAAATGATCATTTGTGCTAGGTATGAGCAGTGTTTAACGCGGCATTATTAGTTTGTTAAGTTTCTTTGAAGATAATTTGTTTGTATTTAGTACTTCCCAATAGATGTCGCTATCACGTTTATGTACAATTCCTGAATGGCGCTATTAAGATTTTTGTAGCAGCCTATAAAAGGGCTGTCATTTTTGTATTAAATTCATTCCCTAAGCAACTGTCGTCTTATTCACATCGGTGCGTTCGGCATTCAAACAAGCAGTTTGTGATATGGAGTGGTTGTGAAATGAATAGTTTGTAAAAAGTAATAGTTGCAGTACATAGTCATGTTTTGAACTACTTAAGTACTACAAATTGTAATGCCAAACTCATTCATTTCAAGTTGCAGCGCGCGCACGCAAGGGCGCGTTACAGCTTTTGTATGTATAAGTTGTAATGCCTAACTAATTTAACTGTTTTATCTTCTAAAAAAATTATGAAATAATAACAATATTTTTAAAACCTTTTGTCAAGTGACAGATTTTACGTATTTTCTTCATACATTTTATATTCATGATATTTAACTATACTTATAGGTCTATCGATCAAAATGTTAAAAATCTTTAAGATTGTTTTTCTCGATTCGTCACTTTTTGAGCTGCAGTAGTTGTGCCTGACACGGCAGCATGTCGGCCTGGTCGGACACGGTGGGGAACAATGGCGGCTCACCGGACACCTCGCAGCGGTACCGACAGCCTGTCTTCGCCACCACCGTGGTCGTTCACAATTCACAACACCTAGTGGCTGTAGCCGGCTGGGACTATGCAACTACTTACCGACGACTGTCATGTTGGCGTAGCCGGACACGGTGGGGAACAATGGCCGCTCGCCAGATACCTCGCAGCGGTGTAGCGACAGCCTGTCTTCGCCACCATCGAGGTCGTTCACAATTCACAACACCTAAGGGCTGTAGCCGGCTGGGACTATATGCAATTACTCACCGACGACTGTCATATCGGTGTGGTTGGACACGGTGGGGAACAATGGCCGCTTGCCGGACACCTCGTAGTGGTAGCGACAGCCTGTATCCGCCACCACCGAGGTCGTTCACAACACCTAGGGGCTCTAGCTGGCTGGGACTAAACAATACTCACCGACGACTGTCATGTCGGCGTGGTCGGACACGGTGGGGAACAATGGCCGCTCGCCGGACACCTCGCAGCGGTAGCGACCGCCAGTCTCCAATACCGCTGGGTGTAGCGTCACGTTGGCACCGTTCGGACTTGACCTCTGCAACAACATAAACTATGAAGTTTTTGGGCTACGCTAATACTGAGTATTAGCGTAGCGTAAATTAGGGTTAGAAAAAATTGCAATGAAATCACATCGACGAAAGGGCACGACATCTACTGATTCAAAATCAGTGTCTTAAAATTAATGTATCGACTGTTCACCGAAATGAAATGTCGATGAAATGAATGTCAAGGCGATAACAGTGGGCCATTAATCATTTGTCATAAAATTAATAATCGTTGAACATTTTTTCTTACTCTTCATGTTTTTCATGCCATCAGCTGTGGGTTTCCCTATTTTATGGCGCCTTGCTGGACAAGCGATCTTAAAAGGGAAAACTAACGAAAATTTTACATCTCGTTACATTTTCTAAAGTAATGTCTGGATTCAGTACCACATTATGAACCACTGTGTACTCAATTGATTTGTGCTCAAATGAGCCACTGTGTACAAAACCGCCATTTTGGATTCAACTTATTCCATACATGATGGTTTTGCCTAACTCAAAGTGCAGTAAACGCGAAAATGACATCAATTAACTTTATTTCTCAGCAAAAGTAATAATTCATTGGTAAAACACAAGGTTCGCGAAAAAATACTAAGTACAACTTACCTTAAAATTCAGTTCCTATTTCGTCAAAGTGAAAAAACTCTCACACTCACTACACAATAAATTCGTTACATTGCTGATGCAAGGTAACTGATTGTGACCTGCACGTATCGGAAGACCTTTCCGAAGAGTGGTAGACATAGAATGCTATCTATAATACTTTTGAAATAACGGCCAGTGAGCCACTGTTGTCGCTATAGCCACTGTTGCCGCCTTGACTTACGTGGACTGTTGTCTTTGAAGTGATATTGGATTAAAGTTTGTCGGCGTTTCAGTAAAATCCGCCAGATCACGAAATTCCTAGGCATATCATGAAATGGCGCCATTTAACGAATTGGCTAAGGGACATCCGCCATATTGTTCAAAACTCACCGTTTAACGATTTGACTAGTGACATTTACCTAGGCATATCATGGAACGTCGCCATATCGGTTCTGGCACTTCGCCGATCCGCTACCGCGGCACGCTCGCTACGCTCGCTCGTTTCGTGCGTTGTTATGGTCACAATTCATACTAACCACTCTTCGCTTCGCTCTTCGTACCTAAATTTTTATTTTTTTCGGCATATAACGATGTGCCCGGTATAGAGTTAGGAATATTGTGGAATGCCTTGCTCTAATCGATCTGTCGTATTGTTTCTCAGGCACATCGTGATATACCTGCACAACTTTTAGGCATACATATCATGGATTGGCGCCATTTCACAATATGCCTAGGAATTTCGTGATGTGGCGGATTTCACGATCGGCCGCCGACATAATATACCATCAAACCCATTTACATAGTTGAAGCAATTGTTTAACATTTTTTTAGAAATTGAGGCTAAGTCGAGATTTGTGTTCTGGCAACCTCGCTCGAGGTTACCACTCTTTATTAGGAGCCTATTGGGGACAGCTTATTCATATTAGTAACCGTTTCCTCCTTGTCCAAACGTTAACTCATTTCAAATATTCATAAAAATGTCTTCCTTGTGTGTGTTGCCTTCCGCTTTGTGCGACCTTTCGGCTAAGACAGAATAGGCACAAAAACAATAGATAAAATAAAAAAAGAATAAAAGAATAATTTCCAAAATGTCGAATATTTCGAATATTTGTTCTCGGATCTTGGACGTTTAATATGTTTTTAAGTATGTATTTATCTATCTACATATATAAGTATGTTTATCCGTTGTCTAGTATCCATAGTACACGCTTTGCTTAGTTTGAGACTAGGTGTCAAGCGTTCTATGATATTTATTTAAACATAGCAAAATAGAAATGCGAAGCCGTAATGAGTTGGTAATAGTTTTGGTACCTAAAAATCCTTAGTGCTTTTATGTGACCCTTTTAGTTCTGGTGCTGTAAGCCTCTTTTGACAAAGTGGTCTTATGGCGCGACTGGCGGCTCAATTTCTTAATACATCGTATGTAATATTAACTGCAGGGAACGAGCGCAATGAACAGAAAATGAACTGGTGACACCCTTTCCCGGCCCGGATAATACCGGGATGGAAATACCGACCCTGTTTTTCGTG
This sequence comes from Choristoneura fumiferana, assembly GCF_025370935.1. Lineage (NCBI taxonomy): Eukaryota > Metazoa > Arthropoda > Insecta > Lepidoptera > Tortricidae > Choristoneura > Choristoneura fumiferana. The sequence continues at coordinate 8,266,913 of NC_133481.1, read as the reverse complement.
TACACGCCCATAGAAGTTTCTGTCAGTTTCTATGGGCGTGTACACAAAAAACAGGGCCGGTATTTCCATGTCGGTGTTATCCGGGCCGGGAAAGAGTGTCACCCAAATGAACAGAAACTGCGTTTCCACCAGAAAAATGCGAGGATGGTTTTGCGAGGAATGTGTTCTTCATGAACCAACAGAAACGCATCATTTACTTATCCTTGCTCCGCTCAGCTGTTTCCACCAGAGCTGTGCTGTCCGAGGATAGGTAATTGAAGTGTTTCTATTGGTTAATGAAAAAAACACATTCCTCGCAACACAGCCTCGCACATCCCTAGTGGAAACACAGCCTAATCGTGGCTATGTCAATGTTTTTGGAATGGAGACTGTGATTCGTCAAGCGTAGTGTAGGACATTTTTAGGGTTTTTTATGTTCTTATTAGCAGAGACTGCTCAACGAAATCTAAGTTAGCTAGGGGCGGCGTGGTGCAAAAAGTAGCAGGCGCTGCAATTTTTTTTAGATCATTTTTACCATTTTTACTCACAGTCCTTTTTGTTGACTGTTGCTATTCTTGCATTGTCATTCACTCTTTATATCCTTGTTCGTATTAAAATAATACACCATCTGATCACTGGAAAGGGGGTCAAATTTTACTTTCAAGATTTGATGACAACAGACGCGAACACACGGGACAGGAGGGGAAACTAAAAAAAGCTCAGTAATTTCTATAATGCGCATCTATATGTATACTCGTATCTAAGTACCTTTAAACTCGAAAATAAAACTATACCTAAATCATTTTGCCGTTTGAGTTTAAACTCGAAAATAAAACTATACCTAAATCATTTTGCCGTAACAGATTTTCGGACGTCTCTAAATGCGGCTGTTAATATAAAAGCACTCCAAACCCTGGTGTTAAGAAGACAGCAATAAAATGGCGAATGGAACAGTGATTTAATAAGAGGCTTCTCACCGCAGCCGTCAACAGATGCGTATTGTTGTGACGAGGGGACGATGGCTCACTTTCATCTCTCTGGGTGACTACTTACTGTTACCGTAAACAAATGTTACTCTATCTTTACTAATCGTACTTTATAGGTAGGTACTAAGAGATTCAGTTTGAGTTAAAACTACAAATTCAACTTATTTACAATGAGTTTCACCCAATTACTATGTATAATGATAACCAATGTCAAACCAGCCGTCAAATCACCAGTTAAGTAAATGACTGCAACCAAAAGTTTACTTAATATTCACTTTTTGTTAATAATAATAGTAAATTGCAATACTAAATTGCTGTTTCAGTACGGTAAGTTTAGCTAATAATATGGGCGGCCATTGAAAACTTGTTGTGTAGCAGATGTGCACTCAAATCCATCAATTCGTCCCCAATTCTTCGGATTGACAAGAAATTGAGTAGGGACACCATGACATTAGGTACAAAATGCAAATACAAAAAACCGGCCAAGAGCGTGTCAGACACCCCCAAGATAGGGTTCCGTAGCCATAACCAAAAAAGTAATAATTTTCGAAAGATTTCGTATTGTGTACTGAATCTTCCAAGTTTATATAAGTATTTAATACCTTTATTAGTAGTTTAAGAGTAAATAGCAGCCTAAGGCTAATATACCTAAACTTGGAAGATTCCGTACACAATACGAAATCATTAGATAAAAATATTACTTGATTATTTCGTAATGGCTACGGAACCCCATCCTGGGCGTGTCCGACACGATCTTGGCCGGTTTTTATTTCACCACTTTGTTGGCGTGACTGATATGTATATTCATGCCAAATTACAGCTCTCTAATACTAACGGTCTCTGAGCTTAGCCGCGGACAGACAGACAGACAAACAGACAGACGGACAGACACGGCGAAACTATAAGGGTTCCTAGTTGACTACGGAACCCTAAAAACCAATATTTTCTATAATCCTAATTTGAACTTATTTGCGTAAGTGTGACCAATTGATACACTTACTTACTTAATCTCCCATTATCATTTTGTTTATCATCGTTATCATAGCATGCCAAGAGGAAACCACTGCTTCGTGAATACAAGAACCAGAACACTGTGAACAAAGGGAGAACAGAAGATTTGTCCCGCGAGGCGGCCATTCACAAGTTTCACGCCTCGTTGGAAAATTATTACGCCCCTCTTGATTTGTCATTGTTAGTATTATAAACATAAACGGAATTACTTATAATGTCCTAGAATAGCAAATAAAGACAATCTGAGTTTAATGTAAGTACTTAGATATAGGGTAACGAACTCCGGAATTGTCTCAGTTTTATGAAAACAATAGAATCAATTTCCTAGCAAAGGAGCAACGTGAGCAAAGTCAAACAATTACCAAACTTGCACATCTGAAAACAATTTTCCTTCAAAACAAGACAGGATGAAACAGCTCCCGGTCGGTACAAAACAACAAACGTAACCGGCCGACAAGTGCTTTGAGTAGGCCGCGTAGGTAAGGCTAAATGAAAGAAAGTACGGAATGGCTCCTCGTACCGGAGTGAGACTGTGTTTGCACCTGAACCTCTTCACGGCTTAATATCCGCTCTAGTTTTATATTGTTTCCACTCGGAAAGACCTAAGCAAACTCGGCTCGACCGGATTAATCTAATTATACCTATATCTACCGACACGCACATGTTTGTGTAGCTGTTTAGACGAAAATTAACGAACATGAGCTCTGTTTGTTGTTCCTTCGAGCTGCTCCAGCAATACCTTTTAGTCAAATTGTTTACTTTTAATGATCGCTCGATTTCAATTCATATTGTGTATCGTCATCAAGGCCATCATAGTGAATAATTGTTACGATGTAACATTTGGGAATCGTAACGTACCGCAATTTAACTGAAATTAAATGAAAGTAAAAGTCGTTTCTGGCAAGTTTAGTGTTGGAAATTTGCCGGAAGCAACCCCCGTCTTGAGCACACAATTGAGTAGGATTATTACACTTCTATATACATCATCATCATCATCATCATTACAACCACCGAAACGAACTGGGAACTAAACTATAGGTTTGCATTGCAACCGAGATCGAACTCATACACTTAACTGGCTTGGTTAATTAATAACCAGTGCCACTTGCACTGGCACTTCAAATCCATTATTTAATATTTTAAAACCATTAGGCGATTTTTGACACTACTTTTATATCACAATAGGTATACCTCAATTAGTTACCCTCAATGTGTTGTGTTACAGTTTCTACTTAAAGACCTTAAACTATTTGGTATTCACTAAAATGAGCTAAAACTATCACAACTTAAAATGCGACAATTTATTTGCTAACCAAAACTGAATGATTTATTACAATAAAAGAGAAAAATTGATAGAGATGTCAAATTGGATAACTAGCCTTACCACTACAACTAAAATATTTTTATCTTAGATGACAATCATACTTATAACTAGATTTTATACTTGGACGTGCACTGATATATTAATTAGGTAACTGATGGGCGGACTACATACATGATGTTTTTGTAAATGAATATTTGAAAAATTTCAAGTGCCGTGTTTTGTATTTTTTTCCTACGATTCATACGATATTCATGTTACTGTACATATATAAAAATTGCTTTCCTGTAAAATTGGTAAAAATGTAACTATAAGAAATAAAATAAAATAAAATCGTTTAATTCAGATCACAAAGAATCCATACTTTTGTTAGCATACAATGTCATCCTATACCTATGTTAGTAATTAATTTAAATAATAATTTATGATAATATTTTTTTTAAATAAATACCAGAAATAATAACTAGAATAATTCATTGAATATATTTAAATCTAAATAAATCATTGGCGACTGCTACCAGGGCACGATCTCTTACTAACCATAATGTGCATGAAATGACGCATTATAGTTGGGACTGGCGCGCAAACGACTGAGCAAAGAGGCTGTTTTCTTGTGCATTATGGCGTAAAAATCATCAGTGTGCGCCTGCGCAAACATCCCTGATGCGCTGCAGAAGCGCGGCAGTCCCATCAGCATCCTGAATCCATTATTATACTGGACTCGGAAGGCGTTGATGGCCCTCTGGGTATAGTTGGTCCATCGGCTGCTCGTGTAGTACACTTGGCAATAAGCTTTAAATAAAGATATTTTAACTTGCTCACTACAACGAGCAAACCGCCGAATCAGCATATTACATCGAACCGCCATCGCCCTACGTTCCCGCTCGATATCTATGTAAATGCGAATTGTTTTTAAGGTACCTACGACTACTGACATACCTACTACCTGCAATGGTAACTATCAAATCGGAGTTACTACATAAACTAACATAAAAAAACAGAAATATTTGAGCAGAGAATATCTACCGAAGCTTACCCAAATATCACAAATAATAGTCGATGGTGTCAATTAAGGAACAGTGTTCATGTCCAGAGACTTTTAATTTTTTTTACGATCAGTGAGTGAACTAAGGTATAATGATAAGGGGTCGATAGGTACAATGTTTCAAATGTTATGTAACACATATTAAATTTGTAAAAACAAAGCGTGGGTCATGCCCAGCGCTTTTATACTAATTGTCTTGATTGAAATAATTAAATTTTTCGCAGAGTCCAATTAAAATTTACATACAATTAAGGGCCATGGGAACCAACTGTGTAATTTACACGTCGTTTTATTCTATTTGAAGATGGCAGGTTGTTAATAAAAGCACATTGACAAATCGCCGCAGCAGCAGCAGCGCAGCAGAGGGTCGTGGGTTCAAACCCCGGCTCGCACCTCTGAGTTTTTCGAAATTCATGTGCGGAATTACATTTGAAATTTACCACGAGCTTTGCGGTGAAGGAAAACATCGTGAGGAAACCTGCACAAACCTGCGAAGCAATTCAATGGTGCGTGTGAAGTTCCCAATCCGCACTGTTCCCAAGCCCTCTTGTTCTGAGAGGAGGCCTGTGCCCAGCAGTGGGACGTATATAGGCTGGGATGATGATGATGACAAATCGCCCTTGAAATACCCAGATTGATCATCACGGCACAATGGAAGAGTAAAATAATAACGTTGTACCCATTTCAGACTAAATCAAAATTAAGACAGAATTCAAAACAAAGTCAAGCCGAGTAAAACTATGTATTTCTTTCTGCGCGTTTGCGTAGCTCTACTTACTAGTTTGCTTGGTGTAATTTGGTTGCGCATACGTACGTGCAGATGTATCGTACCTACACGGCAAAGCGTAGTTTAACCGGCCTGACTGCCATTTGCAGCATTCCATCTTTCATCTTTTTAATTTGGCCCAAGACGTCCATGCTACGTTATCGAATACTAAACAATAGTGTTTACCGTGGATTACGAACTATAAAATAGTCTTAATTCTGTCGATCAAACGGTGCTAGGACCATTTTCTCTGTTCATTACGGGGTCGAAAAGATGCCGCGCAGCAGTTACTTCGCAGGACACATTGAATAGAGAAAACGTTCGAAACACCATCCGTCACGCGTAGTCACGGCCGTACTGTATAACCTTACTGTACCTACCTCAACGTCAACGCCGGGCAGCGGGAACTTCCTCCTCGGCTCCTTCTCTCTTGGCACGTGTCGGAAGAACTCCTTGCCATCCTTGTACCACTTGACCGAGTACAACACGTCGGTGGGGCCGAGAGCCCAGCGGCACGCCAGCGCCGCCCGCGTGCCCAGAGGTACGTGCGCTGGCACCCGCAGCTCTAGTAGCTCCAGGCAGCTCGCTCCTTCTGAAACAATAAGGTTTATCTAAGTCATGGTTGTTCAGCCGCCACCCCAAGCCCGCTGGCCGCACCGCGACTTTGAAAGTCTACGCGAAGAGAAAAATATAGAGTACTTAGCTACTTTAACTAGTAAAAAATACCATAATTATTTAGACGGTAATTGATTTGTTTATTGAGCTAAATATCATCGAAAAAACTTTTTTTTTTAATTTTATTCGCCTATAAGTTTTCCTGTACCTTGCAAGTAAAAAATGTTTTAAGTATATTTAAAAAATATTGAATGAGTGGTTTCGGAGACGGGGGGGGGGGGGTGTTTATATTAGTTTAAATACCTATCTTTAAAGCTATACGCTGAAAATTATAAAAGATACATATACATATAATACTCGTACCTGTTTGAGATCATTGCAATCACACCTTTTGATTTCGCATATCACACAGTACCTACCTACAGTTCAAAAATGCCAAAACGTTACGTATAGGTAGGTATCTTTTATTTTTAAATTCCAGATATTAATTTCATTTAATTTAACTTACTGTTGTGATTTTTTGTATTTAGTAAATAATCTTTTATTTTAGGCATTTACCAAATTTAAATGTTTTACCTTGTAAACAGGAGTCGAGTAAACAGAAGGCTGCCTTTGAATAAACCTAAGGGAGTAAGTACCTACATACAAGAAGCAATGAATATGCCTTGAAAAATACTCAGTTAAGGAAAACAATATGACCATTTTACGAAAAGCATGTGACCTATTGTAAAATAAAATTGCCGTAATACTCAGTACAGCTCATAAGTCCGAGTTGAATCTTACTCGCTTCAGAATAATTGTTTTTTTTTTCCGTTAACGGCTCCTTTTCAGCTTCGGCTTTGGCACAGTTCATTGATATGAACTACCTGATAACTAACTTTTTCGTCAAATTGAAGAAAATTTTTTTCGAGAATAAAAATCTTTTTTTCATGCATACGAGTATAATATGGTCATTGTCAAAGATACATTGGCGTGACACCATAAGAAAGACATCAAAAAATCCACGTTTTACTTTCTTTTTAAATAGTTATGTGTCAATTAAAAAAGTATTAGTTATGTAGTTTGAAGAAAAATCGTCATAAATAAAGGACCTTCACACTATTTTACTGCTAATCATGAATTATCTTAACTCTTGATTATCTTTTAAACAGTAAGAGTTAGGCCACTAGTGTCTTGGAGAAATTAACTTCACTTGACCTGTAGATTGTCCACTTTAAGTCAACGGAAATCAAAAGTAACACGGTGTATAAATAATTTAACACGGCTAGTTTGTTTATTTATTCGCTTATTGATACCATCGAGGCTAACGATGTTCTACATATACTTAATAGAGTTGGATACATATTTCAAATTTCAACCAAAATGTTACGATCGTCAACGAAACAGCGTGGCCCATGGCAACAAAACCAACCACGTTAACGAGCTAATCCCTTCCAATACTCGTAAATAATCGTACATATAAAATAGTCTACATGTTAAAAAATATATAACAAAAAATTTAACCAACTACAAAAAAAAATAGTTTTCAACCAGTCTGAAGTCGGTGCCTCAGCACGAGCTAGCAGGAGTGGACCTATAGTCGTCTACGTCACCTTCATACTATAACTATATATTGGGCTGCAATCACTCCTGCTGGCTCGTGTTGAGGAACCGACTTCTTTGCAGTCGGTTCAATTTTTTATTATATATTTGTTCAAGCTTTTTAGTGTAAATAGTCTAAGATACAATAGTTTAATGTCAACTGCTGGTCACCTTTTACAAAATATTGTTTTTCTCGATGCAGAGACGTTCATTATTGAGGAGTCTGGTGCTTCACTAAACGTTCCATTTCACCATATGCATTACGATGAGCATAAATTGCTTAGCAACTGTGTTAAAGTAATTGAAATTCAACCCGTGAAATACTTGTTTATTGAGTACTGGTAGTAACTCCGATGGTCAACTGTGGTCTTCATTGTCAGTTACACTTCACCAAATGATGATTTTCAAAAGCAAATACACGAGTTACTACAAAATATATCAAAATTACTATAGGTGTCCCTACAATAATTGAAGAGTTCCCTGGATTTCCTTAGGATCCAATGATCAGATCCTGATTTGATGCTTATGGGACCTAGTTGAAGGTATATTAACGAAATAAAAAAAAACAAATCGATTCACAAATGACGGAGTTCTGAGGTAACAAAAACATTAAAAATAATAATAATGATGATAAAAAAATTACAACCGAATTGATAACCTCCTCCTTTTTTTAGAAGTCGGTTAATGATTGCAAAACCATTTAAAGGACGTAGTTTGGTGTTATGGTTGAAAGTTTCGAAGGATTAATTAAGTTGAAAATTACGAACGCTCGTTCGTTCATACATAACGATGAATTGTTACACTGAATATATTATTATTTGACATATTATGATGATGTCATGGCTAAGTGGTTAGAGAACCTGACTACTGAAGCTTGAGAATCCCGGTCGGGGCAGATATTCGTATGAACAATACGAATGTTTGTTCTGGGGTCTTGGATGTTTAATATGTATTTAAGTATGTATTTATCTATATAAGTATGTATAACGTTTTAAACTAATAAGTATGTTATAAATAAGTATGTTTTTCCGTTGCCTAGTATCCATAGTACAAGCTTTGCGTAGTTTGGGACTGTCAATTGGTGTCAAGTGTCCCATGACATGTATTTATTTATTTTATTTTTATTTATTTTATTGACTTTTAAGATATGTAAGCATATAATGTATCAGCGATTTGATGATGCTCTAAGCATGTTTATTTCATGCCTGCAAAAAGAAAAAGAGTAAGTATTTTGTTAATTTTGTACCTTAAAAGTAGGTACCTACAATGTTGTTTTCTGTTTACTAGATAATACTAAAACAAAATAATAGATTTTCCTTTGTCTAAAGAAATAAAGGAAAATCTTCAATGTACCTACTTTTTGTAGAGGCTGGAAAGTAAGCAATAGATGAGCGAGTTAGTTTGAAGGCCGACCCGAAGGGGAGGCTTTCGATAATACGAGTTCATCTATTGCACTTTTGGCCGAGACTAAACATTGTGCTTTTCACGACCACTGCGAGGAAATAAAAAAAACATTTATCACAAAACAAACAATAACAATCCAAAGACTGCATTGCTCGGCGATTTTAGTTTTTCTTTTGTGACATATTTTTTTAAACGAGTCCGCTATTAGTGGTAATCCGAAAACCACATATTTAAAAAATAAAAACGTCATCCTCGTCATGTCCGACCTGCGGCAGCACGACGAGCTTAACGAGGATGCATACTCGCGCTCTGAGCAGCCTGGCTGCGGCAGCGCAACGAACATGACGAGGATGAATTCCCGCGCACGCCGCACTAAGCAGCCTGGCTGTTCAGCCAGTGCAGTGTAGTGTGCAGCACACTTAAAAAGTGAATGCTGTGGCGTATTTTCATATTTAAAAAAAATAAAGCATTTTATGCATATTATGAGTTTAAGAAAAAAAACACCTCATAAAAGTCATAAATGACGCATTGTCATTGGTCAATTTAATTTCACATGCAGCCTACGAACATGTAACAGAGTATTACTTTTGATTGGTCCGATTGTCGTTTCAGCATTATGAAATAGGTACATATATAGATACGACCTGTTACCGTAATGTGTTGTTACATTGTTGTCGTGTTTTGCGAGGCGTAAATGAGTTAGCTGTTTAATGTACCTATATAGGCAGTTTCGTGTACTGGATTTAGATTATCTATGGCCACATTATAATTACACGAAAAATATCAGAAATGCGCTCTCTTAAGTGCTGAGTCAAAAGTCTATTGTCTATGGTACCTACTGGCTACTGTATCGAAAAAAAAACAAATTAAAGGTCTGCGCCTTAGAGCAACACGGGGTTCCTCCCGGAAGGTCTGCGCAGAGAACTGAAATGAGATTTAAAAAAAACTACTATAGTATCCCACGAAAATGTTAAATGAAAATTATCGAGTAGGCGCGTATTTACTGTTTATTATTTTAATAAACTATTTATGTTTAAAAGTTCACGTCGAATCAAATTACTAAACAGTACCTTCCGGGGAACACAAAAAAGTAGCTTTAGTGCCGGGGATATAAAATTTTGTGCTAAAGTTTAAATTAGATGAGCACTTCCGTTACATTACATTACAACATGTTCTAGATAGGTATCAACTATGTACTTGAATTTTATTTGCCTGTAGGTAGCGTGTTATGAAGGCAAAAATCCATTAAACGCCACGTCAAATAATTTCCCATGTGACGCGCGCTCACGGCCCGTAAAAGAGGCACTATTGCCCCCACCCGCGCCCAGCGGTGGATAATATTACTTTACGACCCACGGGGCCGCACAAATGTAAGTAAATTGGTGAATAAAGACAAACAGCGCGCAAAATGCCAATATTAGAAGTACACTCCAGCTCCGACAACAGCCGCGCTCCCGCCTTATTTGCGGCACATTTTAAAGTGTCGAAACTCAAATGTTACTTCATTCGTACCTGCAGAAAGCAAATACATATCTGCGTTTTCTCTATGGAAAGATTAATATAAGAAGTACGTAGTTTAACCAAACCTAACATCTAAGTTGTAGGTACATACTTCATATTGAATAATTCAGTTAACTGTTTTTTTTAGATTCTAATGAAATGTGTTCGGCAATAGGTAGGTACTATAATAATATATCATGTTATATCGCCAAACACATTTGGTTATGATGAGCGTATAAGGCAAAAATGTAACAAAATGTAAATAAGCAAGCACCATCCGCCGGGCTGCGCGCTAATATGTCATTGCGAATATTACTTCATCCATGAAAAATATTCATGAAATTTCCAGTTACGACTCTGTTTTCCATTGATTATTTAAATTATTGCAGACGATTTGCGTTATGTGAGACGAGATGAATATACATTTAATTCGATTTAAATTAACAAAAAAGCGACATATACTGGTGTCAATTAATAAAAGCCAAGTCAAAGAGCAAATTTGCTATTGGTATACCAGAAAAAAACAGGTATACCTACTGTTGGGGGTATACCTCGATAATTTGTACTGTACAGTCTATTGTTATTTATGTTTAAAGCATCATTGCTATGTCCGTGTGCATACGTAGATAGTAATTAAAATAGTTTAATCCGTACCTAGTAGCCTAGTGATTTAACTTGTGGCCTCTCGAGCAGAGGATCGTGGCTTCAAATCCCGGACTCGCACCTCTGAGTGTTTCAGTTCAGAAATCATTTGCGAAATTACATCAATTTAAAATTGACCAGCTAGGTATACCTTGCACATAACTGCGAATCAATTAAATGGTGTGTGAAGTTCTTAATCGACACTGGGCTCGCATAGGAACTATAGTCCAAGCCCCATGGCATGAGCGGAACAACAGAGTGACGTACCTATATAGGCCGAGATAAATTAAGACAAGGACAATATTTAGAAAGAAGCGGGTGCAGTGAAGAGAGAGTCAATCATACTGCCTTTAACGTTACGGTACTTACCATAGCAATATTTGTTGGCAGTATTACCAAGAAATCTCAGTGTTAACCTACCCCAGTATTAATTATACAAAACTCAGTAAAAAATGTGATAGCTACTCATATTTTCTCGACGGTAGAAGACTTTATTAAGCATTTGGCGAAATGAAATTTATAATTCGGTTAACGGAGCTTGATTTAAAAGGGTGATTGTGTATTGCTGCCACTTGTGCTGGCGGAAACGGAGCTAAGTGAGGTGTCAGCGCGGCGCCCGCTCGAGAGCCGCTTAGCTCGATAGTGCACGTACGAGCATCCCCCCACAAAAATATCAGGCCAACAACACCCGCTTTTGCCATCCAATTTACAAGCGTTGGTAACGAACCCATCCGTGTTGTCAAAGGCAGGCAATTTCATCAGTATTCGTTTTAAAATTTTATTGCAATTTGAAATGTGTTGTAATAAGTTCAAATAATGAAAATTAAGGTTCAATAATACCAATTGACATTTATATATAACGCACAACAAAAATATGTAACCAGTTTAGGAATCTTTAAAAAATGAGCCTATTTACCAGTCTTTCGAGCCGGCAACGCAACTGTGATACCCCTCTCGTGTTGCGCATGCTGGCATGATATACATATAGATACAATTCAAAGTTCTTTTTAGGCAGCGATTAAATGTATTAATATAACAAGTATATAGAATCAGACAGCACCAATTTGAACCACGAATTTGATAAATCGACTAAAGTTTGAACAGTTGGACTACTTGACATTCTTTTCAACCCAAATCTGAATACATATATTTAAATAGATATACGTACATAGGACAGTATTATTTTATCTCGCGGTAACTCGACCGATGACGATTTGACGACCGAATGGCCAAGTGGTTAGAGAACCTGACTACGAAGTTTGAAGTCCCGGGTTCGATTCCCGGCCGGGGCAGATATTTGTATGAATAATAAGAATGTTTATTCTCGGGTCTTGGATGTTTAATATGTATTTATCCATATAAGTATGTTTATCCGTTGCCTTTGCCTATTATAAGCTTTGCTTAATTTGGGACTAGGTCAAGTAGTGTCAAGTGTTCCATGATATTTATTTATTTTATTTAAATAAGTCTTGTGGTACGCGGTTGACGTAGCCTTGCAACACCATGAAATCGCATGCGCAGTGCCCCCCATTATGAAAAGTACCTTTTAAAAAAGCATGTACATTATTTTCTTAAAGGAACCCATACCGTAGTACCCTGGGAAAACCTCGGCCATCGCAGCCGGAGCGAACTTACTGAAAACCACGACAGAACCAACTTGCTTTGCTTTGTAATCATTCCTTATGGCAAGTGTGGACTTTAAGCTCTTGCCGACGCATGCACAATGCACTTGTTGTTCCGAGAACTGTGGTAACCGCCAACACACGAACTGTGTACTTTCCACCCATGTGGTATTGAGAACTTGTTTTCCTTAAGTTTTAAACTTACGCGTTGGATGGGTTTCTAGGCGTAAGTGAAAAGCAGAGGTCAAAGATGAAATGGAACAGCTTGCCAATAAAACCCGATCAGATACTGGAAATATGAAAAAAGGCAAAAACGTAAACATATGCGATCTTCGCCCAGAATACCAAATGGCCGGACGGGGTCCTGCAAGTGCTTACATTGGGGCTATTCATAGGTGTAACATTCAGTTTATGTTATGTGAAACAGGAATATCACTCTTTATGGCTTACTAGCTGTTGCCCGCGACTCCATCTGCTCTGAATTCATTTATTGCTATCCTGCGAGAACTATGTAATTTTTTGGAATGAAAACTATCCTTTATCCTTCCCAAGGTCCCCACTATTCTCATACTAAATTTCATTTGTCAAACGAAATCAAATATTTTATTTGCTTTTAAACATAAATGCGTGTAAATGAGTACATTTTGTTACCTTAAAATAATACAAGTATGTGGTTGTATCGGTTCAGCGGTTTAAGCGTGAAGAGATCCTACTAATATTATAAATGCGAAAGTTTGTAAGTCAGTTTGTTTGTTTGTTTATTGCTTCATCACATCTAAACCGCTGAACCAATTTAGGTAAAATTCGGTTTAAAGATAGTTTGAGTGTCGGGGAAGGATATGGGATGATTTTTAACCCCGGAAAATTGCATAGTTCCCGCGGGATAGCGATAACCGGAGTCGCGGGTAACGGTTAGTACCTATACTTAATAAAAATGCAGACAGACCGAGTAACTTTCGCATTTATATTTTTTTCATACCACGTCGGTGGCAAACAGGCATAATATTACCTAGTTAGGAAAACACTAAATTACTTATGCAGAAATTAAATTAAAGAAAACAATACCTAAAGCCAATTACAAGATTTACGCCTTATTCTATCTCTAACATTTCCGGCATTTATCATGTATGTTAAGCATTATAGTGATGAGATGAATGGAAATTCAATGCCTACAACTTCGTATAAGATTATCCATTTCAGCCACATAGAACACATAGAACTTCTTGCAGATCGGTTTATTAAAGTATAACTCCCCGTGATTTCCGTTTACGCAATCAAAATCGGTAACCCGTAAGCCACAATTTCCTGTTGAGAAGATATGAAGATATCAACTTCGCATTGAACGCATGTAGTCTCAATGCTGGCAACATCAAAGTGAGAAGTCAGCTGCCTAGCTGTCATCAGGGTTATGATGGCAAGCCCGGCAGCTCACGCGATCGCAACACGCGTCACGCCACATTGAAGCTCAATTACAGAAATTGACAGGCGACGAACGCAATCATGTTTCCTAGCAATAGATGTAATAATGAAATTATTGTAACTGGCGGAATAATTTCAAATTTGTGGCGTCACCTTGTTGGTGTAACGCGAAAATAGGACGGAAATAGGTAGGTATATTCGAATTTAGTTATACAAATTTAAGTTATTCGAATTCAAATTAAATGTACTTGACATAACCAAGATTTTCCAGTATATATTTTTTTTCATTATCTCGGGTTGTCTAAATGACCATTTATTTAATAAATACGACACAATACAATAATAATTAATAAATAGAAATAACAAAAGAACCAAAACTAAATTACTCTAATCCTAAAAATCGATATTGGGAAATATCACCCAAGTCGCTGCTATGGGCAGGGTGCCCATAAGTCTGGCTGCGTTTCCTCGTTGTATGGCAATGCCAATACGTTGACCGAAGAAAGCCCCAGCTCTATGGCCACCTGTGGAACGTGCAAGCTTCTTTTTTTTTAAAAACCTTTTTTTTAGCTTTAGGTCCCCAAGAACCAAGAGTTTCAACAGCAAAAGCCGCAGATATGAAGTTGTTTGCCGGCATTTTGCATCCAGTATAATAAATAAAGGTAAGTAATACGATTTTGCTACAATTTTACTGCTACTCTTGAAACATTTTAACTTGTCACTTACTCATTTACTTACTTAATGTTTTGCAAGTTGAGTAGCAAGCAATGATCTCACTCAGGCAGGACGATTTCGAAATGAACAGAGCATCTGGTTTGTGTCGGACAAAAGTGACGGGCCCGCTGTCGATTCACTTTGCACATGGGCCTCGAATTAAGTGTCTTTCACTCTCCACTCAAATTGATTAGGTATGTATTTGAAGCTACTACTACGAGGATTTTCATGCTACGTGAATTATTTGAATGCAACTGTGTTATCCCATCTACCAATATGTTAAAAGGAACAGAAAAGGAAGCTCGTTATGTTATAAGTAAATTAAGTCCACATACTTTACACAATTTCAACGCATAATTCACAAAAGTCCCTCCACAAAGGTGTAGTTTGTAAAAAGGTAATTTAAACACATTAAAAGACTTTTAATGTGTTTTTTCCTGTTCAGGATATTATGACAAAACAAGCTTTAGCGTGAAAAGGAATGAAGGCACAGAAAGCTGGTCTTTCTTGTAATAATATAAAATTATGTTTGCAAAGTGCCCTTTTATTCACCAGTAGTGTTTGCGTACCTGAAAACGTTTTAATTAAAACACTTGTGAAAAATGAAGGGCTCACTCAAGCCACTACCCAGGCGCAAAAGGACTCTCCAGAACTGCTTTCAACTCTTTTTTTTATAAATAGGGTTCCATAAGCTATTGGTAAGTACATAAGTACTTACTTGAAACGGGGTGTGTAATTTATATTTCCAACAGAAATGAAATACTTGAAATTAGAATATTTTACTTCCAATGACGTACATTTTTGAGGTTATTCCGATCTTGTTTCTTATTCATGTTTAGTCGTGATTAGTTTAGTCGACCTGACCTAAAAATGGGGAATAATTAATTCACGTCACAGTGTTTTAACAGGGACTACCTACGTAACTAAAACATTTATGATTCATGTAACATCGACTCATGTGATATCCGATATTGCAAAGTCACTAATTAAAAATACCATGATTCATGACATAATCACGACTAACTACACCTGCCTTATATAGCTGTTGTAAAGTACACAACCGATCAGTAAAGAGCGTTGACAACTGAGAAGTATTTATGCCAGCGGTTTTCAAAGCTCGTTGAGTTGCGCATAAAGTAAAATAAGCTGTTAATCTATTTTTCATGACACTGCTCGAAAATGTGGCCATAGATAACCTAAATCCAGTACCCAAAACTGCCTATATATGTACATTTAACAGCTGACTCATTTATGGCTCGCAAAACACGACAACAATGTAACACATTACGAAAACAGGTCGTATCAATATATGTATGTATATATGTATGTAATGAGATACGACTTTTTTAAATATAATTTCTGAATTTCATTCCCGGCATGCTGAATCGACAATTGAACCAATCACAAGTAATCGTCTACTGCATGTGAAATTAAATTGTTCTGCCTTACTTGAGTATTTTTCAGTTTTGACCAAGTTGTATTCCAATATTATTTATTAAATTTATTTTTCTGATAGGTCATTAAATAAAGGTTTAAATTAGTTTAATTTAGAGCGGTCGCTTCTAATTAAATATTATTTTTGTGTTATGAAAATTTTACTTAGTGATTTGTGTCATAAAAAGTAAGTCTATGCCAATTCAACACAATTTCATTAAATTTTCCTAACGCTATCGACTGAATGTGACTTTCACTTGTCTAGCTGTACTGGAATTTTACATTAGGATTTCAAAAGACTGAGCACTTAAGATACTTCTTACATGGTAGTGGCTGCGATTCAGACAACGAAAACTTTAGTCAAGTAACATGTGTTTTACCAAGATTCTTGATAATAGCGTTACTACTACCCATGGTTAACCATAATAAAATAATTATCAATGCCATAAAAAGAAAAGTCCTTATTGGTAAGGAATAAGGATGGATTTAGCTAAATTTCCACGGAACCTATTAAGTCTGGAACGGAGGTGAAGCCCGTGGTTGGATTAATAAAATATATCATAAAGTGTAGTTGGTATCTGGTTGGTGAATTCTAATTCGGTTGACGTTGGCTTACTAATTGTTCGTTACTCCATAGGTAGAATTTACCAGAAAGGTCCCTTTTCTTATGCACACAGTTGCCGCGACCGCAGTTAAGGTAATATGAAACTACGGCACTGTGAAAAAGCCTTAAACGTTCACTATTACGCTAGTTCGAACGTCCGTACGTAAATAGCTGTAGTTAAATGAAGTGGGCGAGTTGTTGAAAAAAGAGTGGTCGTGAAGTAACGTGTCAATAGAGCTCGTTCATGACCCGATAAGTGTCCCCGCGGAGTAAACAGTTGCGGAGTTTATGTGTAATTAAATTAGGACGGATTGTGGCCTGGAGCGTGTTGCGAGCTCATGTTAGAAGGTGACTTATGTTAGTTACAGATATATTTTTTTCTTTTTGAAATAAGCCGTGGTTGCCTATTGGGTTGGCATATTTCTTTGCATCTTAAGCAGCTTCTTCAGCTTTACGGTGGAAAAAAATACATGTGTTAATACCCCAATCCGCACTAGGCCCGGGTAGGAACTCCAACCCAAGCCCTCTCATTCTGAGAGGAGGCCTGTGCCTAGCAGTGAGACGTATATAATAGGTCCAGATGATGACATATTTCTTAAGCAGGCAATTCCTAGAGGCGTTTTATTGTAGTGTTTTACATTCTAGGTGGCATACTTATTGTAACCATTTAAGCCTAATAATATTATAAATGGGAAAGTTTCTAAGTCTGTTCGTGCGTGCGTTTAAGTGTGTGTGTGTGTGTGTGCGTGTGTGTTTTACTCGGCTGGGCGAATTTAACTGCAATATAGCATGAGACCTAATTAATGAATGGTTCACGTGAGCGAAGCCGCAGGTAAAGGCACTCACTAGAATTATAAATGCATCGTGAAATTAATTATTACTGACTTTTATGAATATTTCGTATAATGAATGAATGCACTGTGTGTGTGCACTGTGTTTCTGTTTGTGTATATTTTTATCAGCCAATATTATTCTTATTCTTATTCACTTAAAGGCTTTTTATCATAAGCCTCGAAATATCATGTTAACAAAGCAGCTCAATCATAGTGGAGTGCTGAACAAACGCCCCCACAGTTCTCACTCAATTGTCTGTACGCAACAACAGCCCTAAATAAAGCGGCCATTTGAAAGTACCTACTATAAAATGTCACATGTATAGAAAATATTTTTAACCAGTTAGTAGTCAGGCTCAGGTGTGATTAGACTTCCTGCTATCGCCGACGACGGCGCATCGGCTCCGCTAGATAAGAATTATACGGACGTAGAAGTTACGAGCCAAACGCTTATCCTTTCACACATTGATAAAGTTTTAGCGCGTTTGAATGGCAATGGCTGACATTATCGTAAAAGTCGGAACTTTGTGTTGAAATAGCTCTGGCGAAACATAAGGGGTTCACATACAATTGCTAAAGTTTCTAATATACTATGATATATACATTCCTGTTATGGTTCGTATGATAGCACATAAAAATATCAAAACTGTTGGAGTTTCTAAAGCAATGAAGAACGGGAAAAGTTTTATTTCAATGCTTTGAAAATTGTGATTTGTAAAATATTCATGGACAGAATATATCTTGGAACAATCTTGCTCCAATTTTAAATTTTCTTAAGTACCTATACGCATGTTACAAATAATATCATTTAGACCATCGCAAACTTAGTATACTTTTTCCCAAAGTTATTTACGTGTTGACACCAGGCTAGCTAGACAATAGGCAAATAAATAATACTCGTATTTCCCTAGTCAATCTGGAGTTGGAAATCACAAAAGATTTATTAAATACTCTAGTCTAAGTTTATCACCTTCACTGCGTAGGTAGATACCTTTGATGCTCTGTGCTTTTTGATAATTTTAGCTCGTTATGTGCTCGTCGCTGCTGTTATATTTATGACAAATATTGCATGTGTACTCGTTATATTATATAACCTTATCTATAATAGTGTAACGGATTTATTGAAATGGACTGAACATTATATTTTATTTTGAAAGTAAAATGAAATGTTTATGAGTTACATATGTAATATTAAATATCTAAGCAATACCAGTCTGTACAGCCTAATCTACCGTAGAACTTTGTTATGTCTGCCGTACACGTCGATACTGCGAAACTGCGAGTTTGCAAAAAAGTTGCAACAAGTGACATATTTTGCTAACAAAATAAAATGTCAGCAAGGCGTATCTAATCAGTTTAATTAAACTATTCAAACTACAGCCCACAGCACGAACTAGCCAGTTAGCCATCAGCGTACATATATGCTAGCCAGCTCCGCCTGCCCCGCGCATCAGTTCATATATTAGCGATACCTTATTTTGTGCTTTTGCACATTGAACAATGCCGCTGTAGGTATACCTTTGTTTTCATTTATATCACTTCTTTGCCCTTTATAGCTTCTGCTTTGCTTGATTTCTGAGTATTAACCTGTCCTCTCCCAGAGGCACAAATTTGTGCCCAAAATCCTTCGATCCTGTTATCCTGGGAGATGACAGATTAAGCGATAAATTTAATCTCTTCGAACACATTATATTGTAAGAACTCGTTCGCAGGTAGGTGTAATTCAAAGGACTGTTGGTCCTACTATAGTTTCACGTGAATTAATGAGCGGATTCCTTAATCCTGCAGGCGAAGCCGTGGCCGTGGCGGCGTCTATGAAGGTCTTCCTATCGGGTTGCAACGGGACTCACTTAAACATCATAAATTTTACAAATTGTTAGTTTCACATCGTGCACACTGCAGCGTACTTTTATGTCATCATCGTAAAGTTTCAACAGCCGACAAGGTTATTATTTACTGTGAGGTTAGTAAACGCTCCTGAAATGAAATTAGCCATATTAGCTGTACTGTACAAACTGTTTAGTTACCCGCGCCGCTTACTGCGGAGACAATGTAAGCTTATTACCGTTTCCGCCTCACAAAATACTCAAGTGTGCATGCGCCAGTGCACGATACAAATTTAACCCTTCAGCGCTGTGCGGCACAAGATTGATAGAATGTTTGCTTTGCTCGTCGCTAAAGCGTTCTTAATTGCCCCGAGCAATAAATTCTCGCCGTTAGGGAACAAAGTAAAATGTTCTGTTCACAATGTTTATGCGCAACAACAATGGCAACAAAGCTCGTACAAAGAGGTTTTAAGCGCTTCTCACGTGGTCTAATTAAGCGTTACACTTAAAGTGATGGCTGAGTGAGGGTGCCACTCAATTATTCGCAACTCGATGCGGGATCACGATTCCGTTCCCCTCGAGGTCGCCTCGGCGCCTCCGTGCCAAATCCTGCCGCATGGCAAAATTCTACACCACAATTATGTGTCATACGCGACGGAAGGATTAAGCGAATTAAGCTTAGAGCTGAAACTAAGCTGAATACACGCGAGTTCATCAGCATTAATGTGCGCTCTAAGGTTACCCGGAAAGGCGAGATCGCTGCGATGCCGACGATGCGTCGCGGAGTCTATCCCACAATTTAAATAATCATGTCGCATTTTTTTTTGCTACATTTTTTACGAGTTACACCCTTTGAACCCACCGATTAATGAAGTACCTACTCATATTTAAAATATTTACTCTAAGTAGTCACTTGACAAAATATGCGCCAAGTGAAACTTGAAGTCTTGTTTAGCGGATTCTGCGCAGAATACCATGTACCTAGGTAGGTAGGAACTTCAAAATTATTTAGTCGCGGTGGTTGTTTAGTATATATTTTTTTCTGTTTCTACTTAATATTTCTTAAAGTACTAACATTAAAACTGTGACATATAAAGCATAACTCGACACCCGATAGTAAAAACATTGTAAGTAAATGTACAATGTAATTTAATATTCAGGGGTTAAAATAAGCAAAAGCTGACCTATCTGCGTATCTATTTGCTTCTTGCCTAAGATGAAAACTAAGAAAGTTAGTTCGTGTGATTTAATTGTAAGTAATTATTTTTATCCCATTTGTCTTATTTTTTTATTGTAATATTATTGCAAACTTAGTTACAATGTGCAAAAGTATGGATTGTTTATATAGTATACCAGCAAAAACATGATAAACAATATTACCATTACTTTATTTCTCGTTCGATTTTGGCATTAGTGATTGTATGAACAATAATTATATTAAGAAGACTTACTATGTTTTTATTTTCTAAATATTAACAATTCATGTGAGCAATGAAGTTGTAACATTAGTAACGATCTGTTTGTTACTAAAAAACACCATTTCATCTTTTTATTTTAACCTGCAATATGAATGCAACAGACTTTGTTATTTTATTACAATTAAAATTAGTAGGACGGTGTGAAAAAAAGCGTCTAAAATGAGGGTAAATCGTTTTTCTACCGCCGATGGGTATTTGTGTCGCCTATTTTGTTTGGTATTATTGTACGAGTAGATGCACATTCAGTTGCGGTGTGTTCGGTACTCCACACCATAGGGTTGGATCAGAAAAAAACATCAACCCCACTTAACGTCTATGGGAGGTACCCTAAAAAATATTTTTTATTTTTTTTTATTATACCATTTTGTCGGCATAGTTTACATATATATCCGTGCAATATTACAGCTTTCTAGCATTGATAGTCCTTGAGCAAAGCCGCGGACGGACAAACAGACAGACCGACAGAGGCATGGCGAAACTATAAGGGATCCGTTTTTGCCATATTTTGGCTTCAGAACCCTAAAAATATATAGAAACTTTTTGTTTGTGGCTGTTGACACCTGATTGCCTTGGTCTTAGACAAAGATTTTACTTTATGCACTGGAGCATAAAAAAGTATATTTTTTATTGAGCGACTAAAATAAGCCAATATCCCGAGGTGGTTAGCCAACCGAGCTTTAGTGAGGGTGTCTATTTACTCGAGGGTTTATATTGAGTTTTAGTCTCGAGGTGAAAACTCTATTCTTCACTTCGATTGCGAGAAAAAAATAGTCATTAATCGTTTATAATTTACGCTCTAGGTACAACAATTTCATAGTTTTCGCGGTAAGGATTTTTTTCCAACCAGACACAGATATAACAAAATCGCATCGGCGAAATGGTCCATACACAAACTGGAATAAATAGAATGGCGCCACCTTCTTTCTTTGCAGAAAAAGCATAGAATTAAGACCACGTAGACTAAGAAAGTTATATAATCTTGTTTTATGCCAAAAACCAAGCAAGTACTGGCTGTTTGAGTTTATCTAGGTCACTCGAAGTAAATTAAAAAATTAATTACTTTTACTCCCTAGGGATAAAAGTACTCACTTTACTCCCGCCTCGTGAGGCTATAATGGCCTACTTTTAGAGCATGAGAAGTGAAAAGTCATTTTATGTCGCCTAGATCCAGCATAAATTTGAACTTTACGTGCGTGAGAGGTGATTCTTTTTTAATACGTTTTATGTTCTCGTCTTAAAACTAAGGTAAGTACCTATCTACTTACTTACAAATCAGTTTGAAATTCAAGCTTCAGCACAAAAGTTTGTTGTAGCTATGAAACAAAAATAACGTAAAAGTGTTTGGAGATATTGTCGATACGAAAGAAGTAAATAATTCGTAGATAAGACATCTCATGTGCATTATTTGATTACAATCTTAGGTATAGCGATTCCGTTTTGGAGATACCTACTTCTTCCCCTATATTATTTAAGATCATGTTCAATCCCTTCGTATTTATAATGTCAAACGCCATTTAGCCATTGGAATTGATTAAAAAACAGGAGACTCACCTTTAGAGGCGTCAAAAAAAATCGATAAACTTTTATGCGGTTATTATTCAAAAAGTGTTACTCATCCCACGCCTTAATCTGAACATTTGATCAAAATAGGGCTCTGGCACGTCGCAGTAAAGTTTATTTTTGGTTGTTCAGAGGAAGGACTTAGGTATAACATTGTGAGATTACGGTGTGTCGTTACGATGCTCGTTTAGATAGGGCACATGAAGAATTGCAGATCTAGAAACTTGCGGCAGTGTCGCTTCACTCATCGCCAGCAGGCTATCCCAGCGTTACAATGTCTTGACATTTAAAAATAAAACTAGTATATTTCTATGCTATAACTGCTCAATTGTCTTTTGTTTTTTTTTAACAATTTAATTTCGGAGTAGGATTTTTTTTCACACAATCAGTAATTTCTTGGAATAAAAATCCTCGTACGTCCCTTTGAGACTATGAATTATAATAAACACTATTATTATTTGAACAAACATGTATTACCAAGTATTAAATACAAAAAATAATAATTTTACATACATTAATAAAAAAATACAAACGTTTAAAGGCGGGATTTCGAAAAATTTGAGAAAAAACATTTAATAGTAGATTGTTCAACAAGGGACTAAAACTAGCCATGATGACACGAGATGTTTAGCCACCCGAGCAGAGCAAGGATGGCTTAGTTCGAGTGGCATTATGGTTGTTTGGTCTCGCGTTTAACACTCTACTTTTTACTTTGAATGCGAGGAAAAAAAACAATATTTTGTTCCAAATTCAAATAACAAAAAAAAATTGTTGCGCGGTTTTTTCTTTTCTTTTATTGTTTATGAAGTGAAGCTTTAAAAGCTTGCATATTTAGCCAACAGTTTCAAAATTGAAAACTATTTTAAAACTAATTGGACTATGCATAATAAAACGATATAATTCTTAACATAATTGAATAGATTCATATTCGTAATCATTAATTGTGTTTCACGAAATTAACACGTGTTTTTTTTGTACAGTTGTCATTTTGAGGTTATTTCCACGCCTAAAAATCCTCCATTCACAAACACCCTGTCGGCTATTTACGGTTTTCCAACTTACTTAAATTACAAAAAAAAACTATAATCCCTAGAGAATTAAAAAGAGCTTTAGTCCCGATATGCAGTGACTAAAGTAACATTTTAAGAGCATGAGAAGTGAAAAAATCATATCTCCAAAACCGTGACCCTTATGACCCAAGGTTTAAGGGTGAAAAGATAGCAAATAATATCCCAAAAAGTTTTGAAGGGCCATGTGCCGAACACCCTGTATATTTATGACCTTAAATGTACATACAGTACATAGGCTAATTTTTTATAATCATTAATAACTAATTTATTTATTAACCATTACCGTTTTCAACACAAATTTGCAGTCTAAATAAAGTCAAGTACGAAGCAACTACGAATATTGTGAAATCTCGTACATACACCTACTTAATTGTCATAGTTTACAAAGTTAAATTACATAATTGTGTTTCATAGCAACGCTGATTTGATTTTCAAAAAATACCACGCGCAGGACTTATCACGCTAACACACACGAGTAATATTTACCTCGACGTTTCGGCAACATTACAGTGGCCGTGGTCACGAGTAGACGAGGTATTTTGACTATGAGTGAAAATCACGAAAGTTAAAGACATTATATTCCGTACCTCGCTAGCAAAAAAACAACCATCTATCTAGGATCACTTTGTTTTCCGTCTGTCTATCTGTCATGGATCTGTCCTCCGATCTGCCAGTCCCGTACTGAGAACTGAGTGTACCTGAAATTTGTGAGGAACATAATCCGCCATGATTAACCTAGATCATGTCGATGAGTCTGAGTGAGAGTTGTGAGGTGGCACTGATTACACCGTTGCCTAAGAAGCAAAACGTCACTGATCTGGGAGATTTGCGTCCAATTAGTGTACTACCGTGTGTACCAAAAATTATTGAGAGGGTAGTACATAGTCAAGTGAGCTCCTACCTGGAGACCAACGCCATGCTGCCCGTCTTTCAGTCCGGTTTCACGAAATCTCACAGCACCTATATGGTACTCCTGGACTATTCACGAGCCTTCTATGCTATTAATATCACACTTTTGCTGTCCAAGGCTAGGTCACTATTATGGTTTCAGTGCATCTGCGGTGAGATGGTTCTCTGGCTGAGTGGTCAGTACAGGTGGTGAAACTGAATGGCGATGGTGGCGTGTTGTCATTTTCTGACTCTCGCACTGTAACAAGGGGCGTACCGCAGGGTTCTATTTTGGGCCCTCTTTTATTCACACTATACACTACGGATATCAGTGCAGTCATTGAGCACTGCCAATACCACATGTATGCTGAAGACACACAACTCTATATTTCGTTTATCCCGAAAAACACACAGATTGCAGTGGACAAACTAAACAGAGATTTAGCGAACGTAGCTGTTTGGGAGGAGTATAATACTTTAGTCCTTAGAAGACTATTCATGATTTTTGGGTCACCTAACCAAACACTTTCTATATCTGATCTGAAGCCTGCTGTGTCTGTAATGGGTGAACGAGTGGAGTACGTGACGGAGGCTCGCAACCTGGGTGTGTTGATGGACGGGGGTCTGCGTTTTGAAGGCTAAAAATACTTTACCGCATTCGTGATTTTTTTGAGCGTAGACCTTCGCATTAAACTCTGTGACTCCTTAATTCTTTCGAAGCTTTCGTACGCGGACTTGGTATACGGCCCGCGCCTGCTGGCTCTCACTGAGCGGGTAGTGCAGCACATACAGAATGCGTGCCCTCGTTTCTGTTTTATTGTTGCTCCACGCACACACGTCACTCCTAGCCTTAACGCTGCTGGCCTCTTGAAGATGTCTCTTCGTCGTGAACATCACCTTGCGACCCTTTTGTTCGGGATAATACGGACGGGACGACCGATGTAATTGTTTGAGAAGCTAGCGTGGCGTAAATCGGCGTGTCGTGCGGTGAGCGGGCCTTTGTGTATACCAAAGCATAGGTCTACTGCCTTTTGTGGTCTTCGTACAAAATACATCGTTTTCCATATTTAGTTCTTGGTCCGAGTATACGCAAGATTATGTAATTAGAATTTCTTAATTTAATCCTCCGGGCCTTATTTTTTTTAAGGAGATTAATTTGAGTGTGTATGTCTTTATTAAGAATTGTTCGTATCATAACGAATGTATTGTAGACATAAGTTTGAGCAATGTTCATTAATCTAGTCCTTTTATAAATTTCATTCGTAGAAGTTAGGAAACCATAATTAAATAAAACTTTCACTAGTTTTATTTTGTGCAGTTTGCAATGATTTGAGGTTAGTTTGTGCAGCCAAGCCCCAAGCCTGTATTAAGTAGTCGATGTGTGGTTTCACAAGAGTATCATAGATAGTGTAACGTATTTTTTGAGGTAGGCATGGGACAATTCCTCGTAAAGATCCGGTTAAGATGTCGATTTCGTTTTTATTTTCTTTAAATGAGATTTCCAGCTTAATTTATCATCTAACGTTAGACCTAAATACTTCTCTTTTTGAAGTGTTTTATTTTTTGCGGCAAATATTATGTAGGTACTTCGGTTTTTTCATTATTTATTGTTAAAAGATTGCATTGAAACCATTTATTTAGAGAGTTTAGATCGGCCTGTGCGTCGATAACTGCGTTGTTTAGCGAATAGTCAAAGTAAAATAGACTAGTATCATCAGCGTATAACGTCACATCTCCTTTAAGACCTAAAATATAAATAAATATGAAAAATTAACGTAACTCCTTACGAAGGAAATTAATAAAAATTACTGCTATTATTAAAACCCGGTCAGGATTTTAAGTTATTCTTCTTTTATTTAATTATTTTAATCGCGTATTTTACATTATTAAACTCTAACAGTGTCACATTTCAAATTATAATATCTAGGCTCCAATATCCAAGTAATTGCTGTGCCGTTTAATAATAAACAGGTGGAGGCTGTGGCAAAACTTTTGGGGATGGTAGTTTCTTCTTATAAGTTTCTATTTTTTACCTGCTTAATCTGTTGATCGCATGTAATAAAACTGCACAAAGTTATTCAAGGCAACATACCTACCTATGTACAGTCAAGGGAAAGGATATCGACACGGCCAAATTTGCAAAAATATGTATACACGGCCTTAATGTTCAGTGCATAGTCGTGTATACATATTTTTGTAACTTTGGCCGTGTCGATATCTTTGCCCTTGACTGTACGTATATAGGCACTTTTAGCATGTGTAGGGACTTCATTCTCAAGATAAACTGCAATATAGAATAATTTTCTCATGTCTGACACATAAGACAGCTCGGAAGCTGCCACGAATGGTTGATTCGGTTCGGACCCGAAAAATAGCGAACGAGGAAGCACCCGCCAAGCTGCGTGAAACCTGTCCACTCTTTGATCTTTATTATATAATAAAGTTAGTTCATTCCACTCCAGTAATGAATATTAATGCTCTCTCTTAAGTCATAAAATAAACTTTATCTGAACAACGCGTCGTCGTGCCTGTGCCACCTCTGCCTCGGCCCGAGTGATAAATTCAAAGAATAACCCCAACTCGGTCCGTTTTCAATTAAAACTCAAATTCGTATTGTTTACTTTCTAACTCCAATATCATGAATTATTAACATCGCCCGTTAATAACAACCGTGTACCTATTTGTTGTTCTGTGCTACCTCCCAGGCATAACCCTTGCCTGTATTGTATTAAGTTATGTTATTGCCTAATTACATTAACCGAAATTCTGTTACCTGCCTTCAACTTGTTCGTCGTTGTCGTCTGTCGAGTTTCCTGTGGAACTACGAATCGACTGACTGTGGAAATTTGCGGAACTTCTAGTTAACATTTACTTATACTTGTCTAACAAGTTACTTACATTAATTACTGGTGATAGGTACCCACCTATATTTTAATGATTAAAAGTCAAAAAGTTCACGTTGAAATATTTAAAGTGAACCACTTTGATCTGTTCTTACAAGAACGAATGTAACACGATTTTTATTTGAAGCAATGATGAATCACGCACCAGCAGAATATAAACAAGGTTAATCTCATTCCGTGCTCCGTTACGTTTGCTCGACAAACACCCGGTCTGTTTGCGCAGACAATAGCTAAGTACAATAATAATTGTGCATTGAGTGCCCTGGAGAGTCGTAGCTTGTTGGCACAGCGGTCCCGCTAAGCCCTTTCGATGTGAAACTAATGTTTGTGTATGGTAATGAGATGGTAATAGCGGAGAACGCGCCAGTTCACCGTAACTGGATCATCCGCCGGCCGGCGAGCGGGTGGCCGCCCCGCGCCGCCTTCTACAGTTCTGCGCTGTCCTCGACCACGACAAGGCTTTTCTTACTTCAACTGACTTATTTATTAATGCCTTATTTATTAAGGCGGACTTGCAGGGACGATAGTAAAGTATATATAACACCGATTTAAATAGTCTTAAAATCTCAGATTAAAATGCGGCATTGCCAGGGTTGATGTTTTATTATTTTAACCATAGACCGTGCAAGCGACCCTAACATACTTATTAAGTATAAGTTAGGCGGTCAGTCAACTCATATTAATCTATTCGCGATCATTTTGATGATATGTTGACTGAATTTTATTGAAATACCTAGAAGACAAAGTCAGGCCGACTTTAAACATCTCTGTTTCGTACGCTTATTAATGGACTTACTGCTAGAGTGACCTACATTTATACAGGTAATAAACATGTACTAATTATAATTATGAATAAAGCAAAGCCATATAAAGCCGTAACGATAACAACCTCCCGAATTAACCTTCAAACTGGTTTAATTACCGTATACCCTTTACTGCACCGAGAAATGCCTAGCTGCATCTTTAAGTGGGCACTGTACCAACATGCCGGCTGAGAATAAATAATGGATCCTCGTAGCGTCGTCGTGGACCAAATGTAACGTGAACTCGGATATCTCTGCAAACAGATCGAAGGGAGAAAACCTTCATATCGGTTAGTCGATTTGTTGTCCGATTTTTGAACACATATATGTTTGAGTAAGCGCGTGTTAACCTAAATTAGCTGGGTTAGTACGTAATATTTACCTAGGGATACAGACTTTAAATATCAAGAGACTAACTAGCTGAATGGTTGGCAAGGTTATGATAAAAGTGCTCATAGTGATCTAATTAAAGAATATGATATGCCTCCTACATCTGGCAATGGTACTGCCATTCAGAAAGAAAAACCCAACAACAACCAACCCTCCATTAGTGAGCTCATCCTTTTGGCAGCGTATGTTATAAAGCGAAATATTTAGCTTTGTTAGGTACGCTGTCAAGGCTCTAATTTGAGGAAATCTTAAATTCACTGAATGATTTTTCTTAATTGTATGCTTTAATAAAAAATATAGAATTTAGTCGGTCAGTCAAGCAAAAATTTGGATTGCCCTATATACACACCAATTTACATAATTCAACCAATGTTACAATGCTATGTCGATTCTCCTTTAAAATATACAAACGTAATTTAGGTATATAAAAACGTTTCAACCTTTTATACTGAATTATTATTCGTTTCTATTGTTCTACTTCTGATTTAAAAATAAAATATTTACGAGTTCAAACGTAAACATGAATTTTTAATACGTTCCTACATTTGGGGTGGAAATATTGAATTTTCAATGTTCGGTTTAGGGCGCCGTTCGTTGGTGTTAAGTTTATTTACGTAGGTAATTAATCTTCGTTTGAACTAAACTGAACTAATGTAACCTGGCTTTTGTGGTGCACCGAACGGTGAATACGTACGTTATTAGGCGAGTCTGTAAGTTTTAGATTAACGTTGGTGAGCACTCGCCAAAACATGATTAAGTATTTAAAACTAAAGTAAAATGTTTCGGAAAGTTTGTAATTGTTTTACCTACGTCAATATCATATTTCAAACCCATCTCAGTCAATCCGAATTGGAATAGGTAAATTAAGCTATATTTAGTACCTATATTAAATAGGATTTAGTTTGCTAGTCTGAAGGTTATTGAACTGACAATTAACTTTTACTCATATTTCAGGAATAAGTAGGTCTGTGAATCAATAAAATCAACTTTTAGTTAGAGAGATACTTTTAGGTTCGGACTTGTTAAGTAGTTATGTTTATTATTGCATGTTTCTTGATTGAAGGACGCGATAAAATAATAGTTATGTCTAGCCTTTGCTTCTCGATCACACTTCACAAGCCGCGGCGTTAAAATAAACAAAGTGCATGATTATGTCGTCGCGTTCCGTCAAAGAGCGTCACGCGCCGGTCGTCCGTCGTCGCCGAGGCCCAGAAGTAATCCACTTAGGATTAGCCGTAAACAAGAAGGGCCATTGTCGCGACGCGAGCTATCTGTTAACGTCTAAGTGTAACTGATAAAGGGCGTCAACGGTATTGTTCGCAGCGGTATTAGGCTTTAATCCGGTCTCGCGAGCGGCGCTCGTTAGGCTGATTGTCCGCGCGGCAGATGCCCGCCGTAATCCGACCCGCGGCGCGGCCCGGCTGGCTGGACCTCCTCACGGAAAATATGGCCTCTTTGTGTTTGTTGCATCTGCAGGTAAATTGTGCGCCAGAATTGGGCCGTCCGTTACCGCGTACGTGCGCCGCGTGCCGCCCTGAATGCAACTGCTATGAATTTATTATTCTTGAAAACGTATTGTTATCAGCGGGTTAACGTTTATTCGCGTGTCAGCTGTTTTTTTCGACGCTACATTATGGAAATTCGTGATTCACGTTACTTGTGGATAATATAATATATAATAAACAACTTAAAAAAGCTGAAAATCCCCAAAATTGACATTTCAAAGCTGAATGTTCTCAAAAAAGGCTGAACCGATTTTAATGAACCGAAGACAAGAACCATCTAGATTAAACACACACACACAAACATCACGCCTGTATTCCCAAATGGGGTAGGCAGAGCACACACACACCGCTTCGGAGCCACTTTTAGCAATTTTAGGATTAAACTAGCTTTTGATAATAAAAAAAACACATGAAAATCGATCCATCTGTTTGAAAGCTATGATTCCACAGACAGACACACATACATATATATAGCGGACAAACTTATAACACACTCTTTTAGCGTCGGTGGTAAAAATGATTGTTTAGATTTTTATTTATTTATTGAAATTAAACTCTTCCGAGTCCTCACTTGGGAGAATCGCTCAAAAATATTGAAATTATTGAGCTCGTATGATGCCTTCCAATCTTTCACAATCTTGTTTCACTCTATGTTTGTTTGCCTCATTAAAACTTAAATTAAAGTGACAAGAGCACAATCAAAAGGTACGTAGTAATAAATCAGAGGCTCATCAGTTAAATTAATGATCCTTATTGTTGTTGTTACACTTCCTAATTAAAATTTAAGTCGCCGCAGTGAATTCAATTTATACTGAGAGAACGTTTTCAATTTGGGAAAAATACAATTTGCTTTGTGAGTTCTGAATATTTTCAACGGAATATTGCAGAGTATTTCTATGATAAAAATGTATTTATATATCTTGGTAAGCGTACAGCACTTCATCTACATATGATAAAATAATCGATCCTTGCATTCACTGGATTAGGTACGTCGTTTTCACATCGTCATATATTTATTATAAAACGCCAAGACATCAAAACTTTTGAATTATTAAACTTTAAGGAATAACCTATCATAATGAAAATATAATACAGTTCGTTTACCCCATAACTGCATGAAAACCAGAGACAAAGTAACTTTTTAATTTATTCTTTTAAATGCTGCGGACAGTGTTGGGTCTACTCACTGAATTCCAAATATTTGAACTTCACTTTGATCTGTCACTTTCACTTCAACACGAAAAAAGCGAGAGATAGTAGGTATCAAATGTGTTGATTACAATCTTAATCTTAATGAAAATTTCCCGCTCTTTTAATAAAGTACCTATGCAACCTCGTTGCACGAAAGCCGCTTCTCTTGTTTTTATTTATGAAAGAATTCCGTATACTGCCTCTACATTTGAAATAAATATTTGTCAAATTGAATGAATTTGTAACAAATCTATTTATGTTTATGTAATGGAAATCGTAAAAAAAATTTAAAGGTTTAATAACATTTATAATAAATTATACGTTTATTGTTCAACCTTTTTAATGACCCAAAGTTGAGGCTTTTTGCAGTATTAAAAAATAAGTACCACGTTCTAAGGGAAGAAGTTTTAAGTTCTTACAATGCATGTTATGAGTATGAGATTTGTATTGTACCTACTGGACACATTTTCGTTCCGAATTCAAAACCTCTCTATTTACCGCTTTTCAACAATTTTTAGCATTCTTAACTTTCTAGTGACTTTTCAAAGATGTAATCGCGACTGTTCGTATAATTTTTGAGTAAGAGTTTTAAATGTGATTATTATATGTATTTGTTTGTTAATACCTAATCGGATTTTATTAAAAAATTATGTTACATTTAAATTATGTTCTCGCTGCTGCATGAGGTGAAAAATTGTATGTGTCACACGAGACCAAAGTTTTTTGCATCTCGTGTGTTTGAATCCCTTGCTGCTCTCAGGATTCTAACCTAGAATCACTTGCTAACGCTCCTGATTCAATTATAGAATCCTTCGCTTACTCGGGATTCAAAATCAACACTCGCAACAAAAAACAACTTTACTCTCTTGTTGCACAAATAACTATTGTGTGTAGTTCTGCTGTACAAGATGGCGAAGTTTTATATAACTATGATTTGGTTCAAATAATTTCCAAGCCACTGTTCAATCAGAATACCTCTCAGATAGCTTAGTGAAATATAAGCCTTGCCCTGCGTTAAATAGTGAAGAGACGACACTTCCTCCCTAATAGCTCCACCCTAAGCCAAGTTTGTAAAATATTAGCCTATAACTTACAGCTATGACTAGGGGACGTCCGAGTTGCGGTTTATGATCAGAGATATTTGGATCATGACTTAAGAGATTTTTAATAGACCTAAGAATGTCTTTGAAAGTTAATTGAATGATAAAGTTTAAAATCGGATTCATGGAAGATTTTAAACAGTTTTAGTTTCGCCATGTACGTCCATCGTCCATCCGTGGCTTAGGTTAGAGGTTAGGGTACCTCCTGTACTCGTAAAGAGGGTTTTTTTTTCTTATCTAAACCTATGGAGTGGAGTGTCATTGGATAGGTCTTTCATAAATATTATAAGTTTGCTAAAACCGTTTAATATTAAGCTTAAAGTGCTATTTTTTGTTAGATAGAGGCAAAGTGTCTCCTTTCCCCAGATAAATGATTTTAAAACGAAAACTATCACAGCCGAGGCGGCTTTATACGAGAACGAATAATAATCGATTGGAATCTAATATTTATTTAATCATCATCGTCATGTCAGCCGAAAGACGTCCACTGCTAGACATAGGCCTCCCCCAATGCTCTCCACTCAGACCGGTCTTGTGCTTTTCGCATCCACCGCGATGTCCGCGATCCCGCGATCTTAACCAGGTCGTCGCTCATCCGTTTTGTTGGAGGCCTACCGACAGCTCGTCTCCCGGTCCGCGGACTCCATTCGAGAACCTCAAAGGGGCTGAACCTCAAATGAAGAGGTCTATGCTCGGGGTTTCTCTGCGGGATAGAATCAGAAATGATGATATCCGCAGTAGAACCAAGGTTACCGACATAGCCCGAAGAATTGCGAAACTGAAGTGGCAATGGGCGGGACACATTGCTCGCAGGACTGATGGCCGGTGGCGATGGGGTCAAAAGGTTCTCATTTATTTAATATTTGCCTCAAATTAGTATGGAACCCTACACAGCGCGTGGCCCGACGCGCAGTTGGCCCATTTTTCTATAATATACCAGGTACCGTCCTCAAGAGGCATTCAGTCTGCGTCGCAAATTGATTCTGCGAAACGCGGATGCATAAAATACTTACAATACACGAGTTGTCATTAGACGTTTCTTTAATATTTTCTTATTTTCCTTGTTTTATTTTAGGAATAGGTATATAATTTATTGAACATAAGTACACCATTCTACCAGATCATATCATGGAGCATGGTGTATGGTTGTGTTGGTCTGAAGATGAGCTCTGGCTGAGTTTGAAACGCGTCAGTGTAGTGTGGTGGTAGTGAGAGATGGTTTTTTTGTGATTTGTGTGTGTTCTTACAATGTGGAGGTGGAGGAACTGCATGAACACGCACATCTTGCATAAACTTAGCTATCATAAGGTCGCGGGTGAGCAAGGAAATTCTTTTAGTTCATTGAATAGGTTTACTCGTAGATATTTACCTGGTGCTTGCTCTCAAACGACTACCTACACTTTCTTATTCATTAACACGCTCTTATTAGTAGCTTCACTTGAAATATTAATGTTCTATGCAACGGAACTTTGAAATTGATTTTCACCCACTTCTTATTTCGGTTTTAACATGAAATATGGCAATTACGCGTAGTACAGTCGCAATCAGATATTTCGGAGCGGCGAAAGTGGTCAAAAATATCGGCACATGCATTATTATGATATATTTAGAGTTCGTGTTTCGATATTTTTGATCACCTTCGCCGCTCTGAAATATCTGATGGCGACTGTACTGATAACAAAACAATAGTATGGTACCATCGAACTGACATATGTACCTAAGTATATGATGGAACCGGAAGCTATAGGTACAATACACTACGTATAGAACTCCAAAACAGAACAATGTAACTTTACCGCGTTTGGGATTGTTATAGATAAAACTTATAGGTTGCACATTGGCCAAAAATGGGACCAGGGTCTGAAGATGAATTTGTCTGGCAGGTTTATTAATAAAACATGCGTTTTAGTTTTTTAAACTAAAATTATTATTTCGTAGTAAACGGGATCCAATTCTAATCTTAATTATTGAGATTTTACAATCAAGCGTTACCTACTACAGCATTATTCGAGTTGGAAATACTGAAATCGGCTAAGGATCCTTGACAAATTAAAAATGGAGCTGAGATTACATCTGACTTGCTCTGAAAGAACGATGAATGGCTGAGAAAATCAATGAATAGCTTCCCGGTTACCGTCACAATCCGGTAAAGTGGCCAATCTCCGGGAAGATCGCGTCACGCGCGCTGTGACAAATTAACTGGAAACCGCACTGACGTGCCCACTTTAAAGGCATTAGAGTATGAGTTGAGTGAGATACCTATTAAGGTATAAATTGAGACGGGATTAGAGTAAGTAACCAAACAATCACTCGCAAGTACAATACTTAACTTGAATAGTTTAGATTAGAACTACAATCTAGAACTTGCAAATGTTTGTTGTGGCTCAATCGATATTTGTGGCGCTTACACAAGCGGAAAGTAATACAGAACTTACGCAAACAATTACACGATATATCAGGGGTCCGTGCGGCCATATGTCAACACGGCGCGGAGGACGGGAAAAGCGAGGAAACTAAGCGATTCTGCCAAAAGTACGTGACCTTAATGTATATCAATCCGAGCATGATTTATACAGGAGGGATCTGTAAAATATGATATAAAATAAACATTGACAACCAAAACGATGAAATACGACGTAGCGTTGTGATTTAAGGGCGCGTTCACAAGATTTTATGACGCTATAAAATCAGCTCGCGCCGTTCGTCCGTGCCCGGCAAAGCGCGCACGTACCGCACAGATTTGACAAAACAGACGACAGGCATTTATTTGTTCTAGTTTTTTTGCAAGTTTTATGGACTGCTGCCAGCTTTATGGTCCCTGGACGACAGGCGTTTTCGCTTGACATTGTAAAATTGGGAGACTCGATTTGATTTACTTTCAATACAATAACGTAAAATGGGTCTCATTTCACGTTATATCTTTTCTTTGTAACATATTTGCAGCGATCTAGTGTCAGACAGAACAGAACAAAATGATACTATACCAATACAAGCTTGTAGTTCAGATAGTCGTATTTGATATCTGCTTTACAACCGACTAGTGTCTGTTACGGTTCAGTCAGTACATCATACTACTTGTAATACAATAACCTATCTACAATTACGTTTGAATCGCTGCAGGTACCTATACTAGTGTAGTAATTACACGTAAGACCTGTTTGTCGTAACATTAAACTAGAGACTCTCACTTGAGTAAGAGTACCTGGCCGACCGAGCTTTGCTCGGGCTAAAACTCGTTAATAAGCGTTTTCCCAGAGATAAGACTACTAGATCGATTTGTCATCCCCGAAAACTCCTACAAACCAAATTTCATCGAAATTGTTGGAGCCGTTTCCGAGATCCCCGAAATTTATAGCAGCAATTATAATTAATATAAGAAATTTAAAGGTATCATAATTATTAGCATTTGAAGCAATAATAAAAATTTACTGTTAGATGCAATTCAACTATTACTGCTGGGTTTAATCCTGTTTGAATATAACCTAACCAACAAAAAGTTGGACACCCCCGACTTTGTCACTTCAAAGTTCAATATCTTAAAAACGGTTGTACCGATTTTGATGAAACATGTCTAAGAACCATCGCTAGAAAACCTGCTTTCAAATAAAAAACCCGCATTCAAATCGTTCCACCCGTTTAAGAGCCACGCTGCCACAGATAGACAGACACACAGCGGTCAAACTTATAACACCCCTCTTTTTGCGTCGGGATGATGATGATAATGATGTTAGCAGAGCCTTGTTTCTAAGCAAAATGTATGGTCATTTTAACTGACTTTAAGAAAAGATATATTTCAAAGAAAAAAAACTGATTTAACAATATATTGGTATTTGTTAGTATATATATACACGTACAATACACGTACTTCTTAATATATTATCACCAAATTTCAAGTTCATAGATTCAATGGGCAGTTAAAACTTAAAACATTCTTAGGCATGAACTTATGTAACAAGCTGACTTTGTTTTCCAATATTTTAAGACCCCTACTCGATGGGGTAAGCCAAACAGTTTTTTTTTTCGAATCTCCTTTTAGCTGTTATTACTGTTATACACTTTAAAATAATTTAAAAATATTTTTTGACATTTAATGTGGCTTTGAATCAATAAGATGCTTATACTGAGAAAATTGAGCTTTGACCGTTTGGCTGTAAACTATGAATGTGTGATAAACGGACACGTGAGTCTGTTTGGACCCTTTGGGCACATAATCCAATAAACGAAGCTACAAAAACAAAACACGCGTCAATACATCTCCAACTTATTTTTGTTAAATATGAATACGGCTTATTTCAAAGGGTGAAGGAAACCATATTGGATGGATATGCCCAAGGCATCGTGTTAGTACCGTAATACCGCCGTGCCGTTTGCTGCGTTTCATTCCCGCGTTTACTGCACCGATGTATCTATCGGCGGCTGATCGTAAAATCCGCCAGATCACAAAATTCCTAGGCATATCATGAAACGCCACCTTATCGGTTCTGGCACTTCGCCGCCCGCTGCCGCGGTACGCTCGCTTCGCTCGCTCGGCTCATGCGTTGTGGCCACAATTCATACTAAATACTCCTCGCTTCGCTCGTCGTACCTAAATTTTTCTTTTTTTCGGCATTCCACGGTGTGCCCGTTATAAAGCTAGGAATATCGACGAATGCGTTGCTCTAATCGATCTGCCGTATTGTTTCTCAGGCACCTCATGATATGTCTGGCTCACTTTTAGGCATATCATGAAATGGCGCCATTTCATGATATGCCTAGGAATTTCGTGATCTGGCGGATTTTACGATCGGCCGCCGACATATCCACGATGTATCGGATCGACTTTAATTGGTCACGGCTCGGAACGGCACGTTTCGCCTTTTCACGGATCAAAACAAAAGCCGTTTATGTTAATGGCGGCGGCTTTCAGAAAAGTTATTTAATTTGACCTGCCTGTTTTCCAGTTTTTGGACTGTTAATGTAGCTTATAGCCGTAAGTGGCGCGACGGAATTTACTCTAGATTCATCATCATCATCATTCTAGATTAACTTAAATTATTTTTTTCCCAGTGAGTACCTACACGCTCTTTTTATTTCATACACCAGGCCATAGTTAATACTCAACCCCAAACCAGTGAGCGACATTCTTCGGCCTCAATTGAATGAACGTATCATTACATAATTGTCTCATTAATTAAGCCTGAGATCATGTAAGACTATTCTAATAAGTAATGAGCCCAAACACAGTTAGCTTACGTTGTTCCGTCTTCGAAGTTCCAGTGCCTGCCTAACAGGACCCTCATCGGACCCACAGGTACTAATCTTGTTCAAAGTACACCCTAAGGCTCTCCCCACATCTGTCAACGCGGAATCGGTTTAAGCTGACCAAAAAACGCTTTATGTCCTCGCAATAACGGCCGGACGACCGGATGGCCAAGTGGTTAGAGAACCTGACTACGAAGCTTGAGGTTCCGGGTTCGATTCCCGGCCGGGGCAGATATTTGTATAAATTATACGAATGTTTATTCTCGGGTCTTGGATGTTCAATATGTATTTAAGTATGTATTTATCTATCTAAGTATGTTTATCCGTTGCCTAGTATCCATAGTACAAGCTTTTCTTAGTTTAGGACTAGGTCAATTGGTGTGAAGTGTCCCATGATATTTATTTATTTTATTTTATTAAATCGAAAAGACATCGATCGGCTCGGCCTAAGCGAAACGACATTTACCGACGGGAAGACGTCTTTTGCGCTGTTATTGCGTGAACATTAAGCGTATTTTGTTCAGCTTAAGCTTAAACTAAAGCTTTAGTCAGATTCTAACAAGCCCAGCAACGGCTAGGTTATGTTGTTCTGTCTTGAAGTTTACGGGCCTAGCTCCCAGCTCCATTATCAGCGATTGTACCATATTATTATGTTGTTGTCAGAACTACGCCAATATACCAAAACAGAGATTCAACCATTCCGATACATTGATAGATATCAAGAACATGAAATTTTAATACACACCACGCAAACATCCACATCTAATCACTCACTTGCGTACATCCTCACGGGCTAATTTTACATATATACATTCATACATACATATACATATACAATCATGCACACACACCTGACACACTTTATACACACACATATATAGATTGACATGATAGATACTTAGATTAGTATTATAATATTCTACTTGTTTACCTCTAAGTTAGATGTACCTATTAGCAATTAGCAACAGGTGCACTTATTTATCTTACCCTCAATTAATCACTGCAGTAACTTTTATTTTCAATATTGATATAACCTAAATTAATAGGATGACGAATCTTACTTCACCGTGATACAGTTTAAACTTGTACGGGGAGTAAGGAACATTGTCGGATCACGCTCATGTTAAATAGTAACACAAACCTAAAATACTAGGTACTTAAATATAGCTACATTAATATTATACAGATCCTGTAATGATTGTTGTGTTTTGCTAAATAAAGATTATTATTATTATAATGTAAAAATGTAAAGGCGTGAACTGGCCAGGGAGGACCCCCAAGTTAGCAACATCTGTTAACTGGCTAATCCCGGCGCCAGCGGCATTTGACCAATGATACGTTATGCGGCTACGAATGGCGTATATCATTTTACAACGCGCGGCTTAATGAATGGCGAGCCGTGTTCTGAGCCGGGGGTGCTCATCTCGTGTCATAATCATAATATTTAGCTAAAGCTTAGGTACACGTTGTGTGAATGGTGTCTAGACTTTCAAAAGTGGCTTATGTTGCGAGTATCGCAAGTTTGTTACATTGTTAAGAATCATTCTTAATTTGTATTACTATTCTAAATTCAATTGTCATCGCCCCTACGCCAAAATTAGTAATAGACTGTGCAAAACGGCGCGCCTCAGCAAAAGCATATACATAATTATGTATGCTATGGCACCAAAAGTTCTGGAAAAGAATAATGCAACTGGTTGACATTACTTACACAATTTAAAGTAGCGGTCTATAATTTTGTGGCCTTTATGTATTAATATACTAGCTGTTGCCCACTGCTTCGCCCCCGTTGTATTTTTTCTAAATTTTCTTCCATAAAAACCTACTCCTGATAATAACAAACGCAACAGACAAAGAATTAGTGAAATCGGTCCAGCCATTCCCGAGTTTTGTGCTTAGCAACACATTTTACGAGTCATTTTTAATTATATAGATTATTCCATCCAAGAGTATTTGATAGCCTACTTTTAGTTCTTTTTTGTTACGTAATGATTATAATAACGCCTGCTTCATGTAACTAAACCTGTAGCTATACGGGTGTCTCTGACCATGGGGCTTTAAATTCAAGGTTCGATTTTACTCACAAAACTAAGCTACATTTGTTTTGTAACATTTAAAAAAAAAAAGATAATTTATTCATCCTCAAAGTTTAATCGTTTAATCAGTGTAACGGACATGGCGGTGTTATCGCTGTCTCTTTGTTACGGGGGCCTTTAAATATTTTTTGACTTTTATTTCACATCGCTAAGATAAACACAAATATCACATACATTGAAAATTACATTTAATTTGTAGATATTTTTAAAAAGTAGCAAAACAAAATTAGCTCAGTTATGCGAGCAGAATCGAACCCTGAATTTAAAGCGCCATGGTCAAAGACTCCCTGTTATTGTATGACATAGTGATGGTTATTGTTTAAGTTAACTAATGTCGTTAGATTTATTGACATTACCTATGTTTAACAAATAAATATATTTTGAATTTTAATTAAAGAATCAAATGCACTAATGTTAAGATCACAAGGTATTAGATAAATTCACTTTGTATGGTTATGGCACGTGTATAGACATATGAATATTAAGATAAATTATAACATCCATGTTTATAAATGATCGAACGTGGAAACCCAAGAACTGTGCATACAAAATATAACCGTCTTGAGGGATCAGCTGTTATTGTGCTTGAAAACAAAGCCATTATTCGAAATGACCCGTCATCCTGTCCATTGTCCCCAAATTACTGTCGGATTATAAAA
The DNA here is from genome assembly GCF_025370935.1 of Choristoneura fumiferana. Lineage (NCBI taxonomy): Eukaryota > Metazoa > Arthropoda > Insecta > Lepidoptera > Tortricidae > Choristoneura > Choristoneura fumiferana. The sequence continues at coordinate 8,226,727 of NC_133481.1, read as the reverse complement.
ATTGTAATGGGATTATTGTTTAAGGGCCAGCGGCACGGACACGCTTGAGACACATTTCAATTACTGCGCGCATTGTGTCGGGCGCCGCGGACTGCGGACGAGTCATGCCGGGAGCCGGGAGCCGGGAGCCGGGCGCGGGCGGGAGCACACGACACGGCGCCTTTTGCGGTGATGAAGTAGCGCAATCCATGAATGCGTCGGTCTACTGCTCGGGCCACCCGCAGTAGGCAACGTGCCAAACAAAATATATAAAGTTTAATACATAATGATCATTATAGATAATGGTCAATTACTAGGGTTACTCGCGACTGCGTAAAAATATTTTATCACGCGCCCTTAGGGAGCAATTCATTTTTCCGGGACAAAAGTTATCCTGTAATTTAATCTGGTCTTCATTGGAATCCAATCGGTTCAGTAGCTAGGGCGTGAAAGCGAAACAAACAAATTCACTTTCACATTTATAATATTAGGTACTAAGGATTTGTCAATAAGCTACGACTGATTATGATTTTTTTAAGCATTGATGAATTTATTTTTTATTTCATTCATTTTTTAAAGAAGTTATAGAAGCCCAATTGTAGCTGAGATCGGCGACTATAGGTCCACTCCTGCTGTGGCACCAACTTCAAACTGGTAGAAAATTATTTTCATGGTTTTTATACTCAGTTCAATTTTTTGGTATATTATATTTATTTTTGTCAATTTTCTTACTCCAGACAGGGCCTTGAGTAGGATCTATGAGGAAGAGGGATATGTAGTCACTGGCTGCTTACATGAGATTTTTATTTAAATAAATAAATATCACGGAACAATTCACACAAATTGACCTAGTCCCAAAGTAAGCTTAGCAGAGCTTGTGTTATGGGTACTAAGCAACGGATAAATATAATTTTATAGATAGATACATACTTAAATACATATTAAACACCCAAGACCCGAGAACAACCATTCGTATTTTTCATACAAATATCTGCCCCGACCCGGGAATCGAACCCGGGACCTCAAGCTTCGTAGACAGGTTCTCTAACCACTAGGCCATCTGGTCGTCTAAATCATATTTTAAAGTTCGATTCGTGAATATTGAAATATTTAATTATAAAAACACAGAGTTTGGGCAGTCAGTCGTAGGCATTCTTAGGATTAAGATCGAATGTATCATTGTATCTCTTCTTAACATGAATAAAATCAAAGTACAACTCGAGGGAATTCCCTTACCTTCAGTACCTTATGTACTATACATATTGTTAGTGCATCAATCGACAGATTAAGTCTAATTAAACTGCTCATTTTATGGTATTAGCTTTGGATTCAAATTCCTGAATACGCGCCTAGTATGATGATAATATGAAATAGAATAGATCTAGGTGTTGGCCCTGTAGTCTAGGCACAGGCACAGGATTTGGGTTTTAGTTTCCTCTCGGGTTCAGTGCGTATTGGACATTCATAGGTACACGTACAGTCAGCATCAAAAGTAGCTATACACTTTCGTACTTTGTCGTTTTACAGCCACGTACTAAACGCCATGCAAGATTGTCAATGTGTCAATGCGACAGAGTAAAAAAGTGATCCCCTACTTTTGATGCTGACTGTACACCATTGAACTGCTTCGCAGGAGTGTACAATTTTTCACGATGTTTCTTCACGATGTTCTCCTTTACCCTTTTGATGTACTAGCCCGGGTTTGATCCCACGGCCATTTATTACTGAGAGACCATTATTCATATCACTATAAGTTACCACAGCGACATAAGAGATAGAAAATAATTCTCAACGAATTTCAATTCTATATTATAAGACGTCTTATGATGAACAAGCTCTTTTCACTGTACTTAGGTACTATTTTTAAACCATGTATTGCCAATGTAGTACCTTTGACGAAATCACTGCTACGGCCTATACTAAACTACAAGTAAATTAATTGAAGGGGCTAATTTAATAAGAGCAGGTAATAATCTCACTTCATTTGACCTACTACAGTATCCGACTGAAGCTGATACCACTTTATCGCTTCTTGGGCAAGTAATTGCCCTCCCTATTCAGAAATCATGGATAGAATCCTCGCTAACGAATTGAATTTAGTAAGCAAAAGCTAACTAAAAGGTATATACGTACGTTATTATATCAGGGTTTAACAAATAGCTGTATCGTGAGCTGGATTAGACAACGCAAAGCTAAATGCTTTTGGTGTAAAAAGAAGAGATAAGTAGGGCGCTTCAACATCCGAACACAATGGTTAAATGCTTTGCAATCCATAACATACATAATTACTATATAATTTCTTACAAGCTTATTGACGTTCATACTATAAGTTTCTTTGTAAAGTTAAAATTGGATTCGATTTGTAGCATTCAAACATAGCGGATGTCGACCATATCTAATTTTGCTATTTCTGTTGCTTTGGCTATAGTTGAAGTATAATTTTGATAGTGTTGTGATCACAAAATTCTATATTGCTCTCGTGATTTTTTAATGCGCAAGTTGTCTCCACGTGGTTTCTGGAATTTTACTATCAAGTTGCAAAAACTACAACCACCGTACAACGTCCCTCTCAAAGAGAGTTTACTTTGACACTGGCGATTCATACATAAAATAAACATATATATCTATGGATAGATATTTACTTAAAACCATATTAAACACCCAAGACTCGTGAACAAACATTCGTATTTTTCATATAAACATCTGCCCCGACCGGGGATCGAAACCAGGACCTCAAGCTAGAACAAAGAAAATGATAAATAAAAAAAACCGCAAAAAGTCTGCCTGTGTATAAAATAGAATTTGATGTAGGTAAGGGCCGACTTACAATGGAAACCCGACTATTTTTTTATTGTCCATATTCTTCCCTCCATATCTCATGAAATATTGATCCCAGGGAAAAAATGTATAGAAACTTTATTGTAAAGAATTTTACGTTAATTACTCATGTATTAGAACATTTTTTGCAATGGGCCACCGTTTACGAGTTATTTACGAAAAACTAAAAAAGGTACCTTTATACCCCCCTCCACCCGTTAGCTTCACCACCCACCCATCAGTACTTTAGTGGTTTAAAACACCATTCCCTACAATTATGCTAAAATTCGCTTATGTATACACGAATTTTTTCCCTGAGAGGCAGTTTTTGGTCTTCGTTGGGTGGGCTACGAGAGGAGTCAAAGAAGGGGATAAGCGGCATATTTTGGAGTATGGACAGACGTCCTGCCTTCAAAGTTATACATGGTTATACTTACCTATAATTAGTTAACTGATCATTTTCACAACGTAATGCTGGTTGCATGTAATTAGTTCCATAGTTTATATTCGGACGAAAGGTAAACTAACGTGTAGTTCAGGCAAACCATTCTGGGTCAATCCTCTACCTATATTTAAGTAAAGTACCTCTCCCACCAACACCACGAAACTTACAAGATTGTGTTGTGCTAATAGATTAGTTTTGCTGCAAAATTGGATTCGCCCAACAAACTTACAGCGCAACTGAGACATCGAGCATAAAGTTTTGGGTTGATCTTAGTATCTGTCAAGGCCTAACATTGGTCGAAAGTATTTATAGCGAACTGGCTATTATATTATATATATATATATATATATATAATATATAAAATATGCTATTATTTTACCGTACTATAGAAGGGCAAGTTAGTGGAACAATACATGAAGGCAGGTCACGGATCATAGGCGACGGAAAGTGGGTATGATGACTTTTTTAAATTTGAAATCAGGTTTTCTAGCGATGGTTCTTAGATATATTTCATCAAAATCGGTTTAGCCGTTTTTGAGATATTGAACTTTGAAGTAACAAAGTCGGGGGTTTTCCAACTTTTTGTTGTCGAACTCACTTGGAATCACAATCGGGTTCTTAAAGATATTTTAGATTATGCATGTATGGAAATTTGACAATACTAGTAGCGTCAAAATTTACGGAACTATTATAAGTTCCAAGATCGAAGAAACTGCTTACTGATTCGGAACTAGAATTATGTTGATCATAAAATTACCTCCTGCATAGTTGCCTATTATCTGCCTATTATTGTAATATAAAAACAACGTGGTTGTCTATTTAAAACGTTAATAAATACATACAAATATGTATTCTAGAATAACCAAGCTACGAAAAATCTTTCTCTTTAGGTACGTCTCAGCAATTCATACGGTACAAGTTTACAAGAAGCAATAAATTAAAGTCGTTTTATATGTTTTTAACACATTCTATCCCACCTACGTCCCACTGCCAGGCAGCGGCTTCCCCTTATCATGATAGGACAGACAAGTCCCACGCGGTCCCGTGCGGATTAGAGATTTCACACGCATCGTTGAATTGCTTCATAAATGTTAAATATTTATTATTTCCTTTAATGGTTAACAAAACACAGTGAATTTTAGCCATTATTTATAATAATATTTACAATCAATAACTAAGTACTTAAGTAAGAAAAATTTTGCTAACCTAATCGATATTTTCTCTTATAACGATCTCGTTTAACAATGAAAGGCTCTTTGATTGCTTTATTTAAAAAACATTCGTTACTGCTCTTATATTAGCCTTAGATAAGCTAGTACAGACTCAAGAACTCTCTATCTTATAACCTAGTCTCATATATGTATATAAGCTCATTTTATAATACTATTATAAGCCTCTTACTCCTACAATAACATTTACGAAGACTCATTGTACTTGAGAATATCTGTTCTTATAGCACCATTCTCTAAGTTTATTTGATTTTATAATGGTCCTGATAAATGCTCTTGTAAGAATGTCAGACTAATATCAGCATAACATAAGAATATTATAAGCGTATACTTTTTTGATCTTGTTTAAAGCTATTGTAAGATCGATAGCAATAGTTTAGTAAGATATTAGAATGATATTAGTTCATTTGATTTTATAATGGTCCTGATAAATGCCCTTGTAAGAATGTCAGACTAATATCAGCATAACATAAGAACATTATAAGCGTATACTTTTTTGATCTTGTTTAAAGCTATTATAAGATCAATAGCAATAGTTTAGTAAGATATTAGAATGATATTAGTTAATTTTATTTTATAATGGTCCTGATAAATGCTCTTGTAAGAATGTCAGACTAATATCAGCATAACATAAGAACATTATAAGCGTATACTTTTTTGATCTTGTTTAAAGCTATTATAAGATCAATAGCAATAGTTTAGTAAGATATTAGAATGATATTAGTTCATTTGATTTTATAATGGTTTTGATAAATGCTTTTGTAAGAATGTCAGCCTAATATAAGCATAACATAAAAACACCAGACAAGTTAAGTGTTGAGAAAGATATTGGTGAGGGTTCTGCAGGATATTATTTCATGCAAGAAGTCGATATAGAGGACAGAGATTCAGTCTGTGACATAGATCATGTCAGTGAAAATGAATCTTCGACCGAGGACGAAACCGATTATGAAAAAGATTTTGCCTTAAAAAGTGATTTACACTGCAGTTGGGCATTGACTTAAAGTATAAATAATTCAAAAAATACATTTTTCTAAAGTTTTTCTTTGGAAAAGTTGTTTGTTACTAATCAGTATATGCATACGCTTTCGTATCAACGCCTAATTAGAATTCAACCTGTATAAGTCGCAAAACCAATTCCAGAGATTGCTGTGGCCATCAAAAAATTATTATATCACGGAAAAATGCATGCTATATCTCTTCTAGAAATGGCGTATACTTTTCCACACTAGTGCGCAAAGTAGCACTTTTTGTGCCTGAGTAGGTAATTCGCACAAATATCCTTTCGGGTTGTAATTATATTTACATGGCAATTGCCATTTACACCCAGGGGAAGATGTAAATCATATGCTCACCACGGAAATTATAAAGAAAGCCTCAGATAGCTTGTTTATAGCCCTCGCCTTCGGCTCGGGCCAAATACCCGCAATCTGACTTTCTTTATATTATTTCCCTATGTGAACAATTTACTAATATTGTTTGATTTTATGGTTTCATCTTCTTTTACAGATATTTACTCAGGAGATGTAAAGCCATCAAATTTAGATGCTTATCCGGGCCTTTTGTTAGTGAAATGAATCAGCTTGAAAAAGGATTTACTGTCACTACTAAGATAGGAACTGAAAAAAACGTTATTGTAATGGCCGCATCCGTGACACGTTTCACTCAACAAGAAATGAGTTTCTTTCCAAGGCCATGTTAAATTCTTTAACATACGGAAGTCTTTCTTGGTCAAGTAATGGTCTAAATCCATATATTCAGCCATTTACATCACCAACGTTGTCACTTAAATAAAAAGTAAAAACTTTTAGTATATTTGTTTTTATAAAGTCAAGTGATCAGGTTAGGATAAAATCAGGTAAAGATTAAACAGTTCATGTTTTATGTAGGTAAAGCAAGGAACCCTAAATTAATTCAACATGGCCGTACCATTGGTATTCAGAATGCTAATATTAGAGTAAATGATCTTACAATAGTCTAATAGTGCGCTGGAAAAGTGCAACTATAACAATGGCATCATTTTCACTACAATTATAGAAATAAAAAAATATACGAGGATAGAAAATACTATTTTAAATGATTATTTGAGTGGGCGCATGAAATTTGAAGCGTAAAACAGGGTCTACTTTACAGTAAATAATATGTTCCAACGTAAATACTTACCGCGCAACATAAAGAACCACCAATGATAACAAACACGTTATTAATATTACTACTATTATTATACTTGCATTCAGTTTGTCACTACAATATTTTATTCTGCCACGCTGCAGTTACTCACCGAGCATAATGCACGCGGAATGTTTCAAAATATCGTGTGGTCGTACATAAAATCAAAATAAGCTTGTTTAGGCTCACAAGATTCTAACGTTGGACCAATATAAGCCTATGCAGGCTTACAAATACTTACGTAAAAGCAATATTAGCCTAAGGCAGCTTTAATTAGTTTTGTAAAGATTATTGTAAATGCGAACAGTATTCAATAAGACTGATATTAGGACGATGTTAAAATAAATACGCTTATAATTTGTGCCCAAATCCAGGCTTATACGATGATATAAAACCAATATTAGAGTGAAAAAACATAGTCTTGAGATGGTTGTAAGAATATTTACAATCAATAACTAAGTACTTAAGTAAGAAAAATTTTGCTCACCTAATCGATATTTTCTCTTATAACGATCTCGTTTAACAATGAAAGGCTCCTTTGATTGCTTTATTTAAAAAACATTCGATATTTTCGTTTATTAAGAAAGACAAATAAATCCTGACTTCTCCAGAATTGTACAGAAAAATAAAAGAAGTACCTAACCTAAGGTAGTATTTATTAACAATCGACAGATAATGCGTATTTAATTTGTCAGACACTTTTGCTTCCTTCGTCACTGTCAATTTCAAATGAAATAGCGAACAATACGTGAAGGTATCTTTTGCTGCGAAAAACTCAGATCGAGCACAGGTTTGATCGGCACTCTCCTCGAAAGGTTTACTGTGAATTCCGTACAGATGTAGCCTGTCTTCGGCTTCTATGCAAGATATTGTACAAAATGAAAGTACCGGCACGAGCAGCACTAATATCTAGAGATGGGCTCATCTTTTAAAAAATACAGACATTTAATTTGAACGGAACTTTCATTTTGTTAAATTATACGGTAGGTATAAGCAAAATATTCAATATTAGGCCGGGTGCCGCAGCAGTCGCGGGCCAAATTAACATATTATGGCCATGTCTACGCAACGTATCTTCCCCGCGCACATTTGTAAACAAGATTATACCTGGAGGATATCGTTACTCGCGAGTTATGGAAACCTCCCGGCCCGCAGCCATTTGCCGTGAAAATATAGCCTATCCACTTTATTTATTTAAAAGTATGCGACCCCTTAACCTTGTACTTGCTCACTATTATAATATTTTTTGTATTTTTTTAGACATCAATGGCAAACGGCAAACTAAAATTATTTGGAACTGACTCTATTTTGAAGTTTGTTTAGATTAGTTATCAGGTCCGGCGTACTCTATAATTCTATACGTAAGCTTGTCCTACATATATCCTATATATATTTGACGACCGGATGGCCAAGTGGTTAGAAAACCTGACTACGAAGCCTGAGGTCCTTGGTTCGATTCCCGGCCGGGGCAGATATTTGTATGAAAAATACGAATGTTTGTTCTCGAGTCTTAGATGTTTCATATTTATTTAAGTATATACTTATCTATATAAGTACCTATGTTTATCCGTTGCCAAGTATCCATAGTACAAGCTTTGCTTAGTTTGGAACTAGGTCAATTGGTGTCAAGTGTCCCATGATATTTATTATTGTTTATTTATTATTATATAGACCGGCGGCAAATATTAGTACAAATTATTTTAAAGTCTAGGTGAGTCACTGTCCACGTACACTTAAATACTGCCACCCACTTAATCACCCTGTATACATTTGGTATACCTACCACAAGCCTAAAAATCGTGCTACCTCACAAAAGTCACGTACTCAGTTCAGTAAGGTTACGCGTTGCTCATGTGAGCGCATTCCGTTTGTGCAAGGAGTAACCCGACCCACACAAAAACTTGTCTATATATCCACGAAAGTTTCCAGATATATTTTATCATCAAAGTATTCAAATAAAAAAGAGTAGAAAACACAACAGAAGTAATTTTATAGGTATAGAATGAATAATGAACAAAAGAGTCTGTAGAAAATTCGATCTTGCAATTAATTACTTTCATTATGGGCTTCTTAATAATCCGTTGCTCCTGTTATAGCGAAAGTGATCCTTTGTTCTCAAAAACAAAGTAGATATTTGTGAATATAAATGTCCCCTGATTCTGAAAAATTGTATGAAATTGCTGCCATTCATTACTAAGATAGTCTTATTAATTAAATTGTGTAGCACTATTGAATTAGGTGTTGCTGAAACCTGGAAAAAGGCATAAATATGGAAATGTCTGTTCATACATACTTTTCAATAAATTGTGTTAACATTGTACTTGTATTGCCTACTCCGCATTTTGCGTCTGTATAAAATTTTCGTACTGATTTGTGGTATGCAATAAAGAAGATTTGTATGCTATTGTTTTGTATTTTTTAATCACACATTTATCTTCAGTCTCGTCTACACTTAATATCTACCATCTGGTAAAATAAAGGTCAATCGCTGGTCATTTTTAGTAAAAAAATATTAGGTCAATTGATTGCCAATTGTCTCACATTATACAAGTCCGTGTTATATTGTAAAACGTCATGTAGACATAATTCCTTTAAAATAGAAAATAATTTCAAAGACAAGTTTTGTGTTGTTGCAGATGCTCGTATCCTTGGCGTCTTGAACATCAGAGCGTAAAAGAAGGCACCAGCTGTAATCGTAAACGGCTAATCTCCCGGCCCGAACACACCCCGAAGCAAATTAGCAACTTTAAACGAATATTATCAGTATTTTTGTACGTAATTCCGTAATTTAGAATCATGTCATCGGATGCAATACAAATTATTATGCTAATAGGATTGTCTATCGGACCCGCGTCACAACTTCTTATTAGATGTGATCGTATTACAGATAGCCACGGCGCCACCAGGAAAGAAAGTAGAACAAGTTCATTATATTCTTTCTGTTTTATCCGGGCTCGCAATGTTATCTGTTTAAAATGAAAAACAGTCGAGTTCAAAATTTAAACACGAGTTTTCTGTCTCCTTTTTATTATAAGTATTCAACTTTTGCTAGGAGTAGGTACTTTGTTATGGAACAAAAATATTTTTCTTTCTGAGACACCTGCAGAATGTTATTTCACAATACCTACTGCAAATTAATAACCAGAGTAGAGTGCGTACGTTTATAAATTTATAATTTATTTTTAATTTTTTAACAACAATTTATAACTTTTGGCAAACTTTAGGCAATAAGTTCAGAAAGTTGCAAGATCCAAAACTACTAAAAATGCAAGTGTTACAATGTATGCACTGCACTGTCTAGCTAGAGTAACACTTCTCCCGTTTAAAGTGAAATCTGTATGTGCTTCTACACAATGCATTAAGAAAATAAGATCGTTGTTTACTCGATAACGTTAAAACAAGGTTTAATTGCATTTCAGAATGATGAATCATGCGCCGCCGGTGCATTAGACTACTCTAAGTAGGTAACGAACTTTTAAGCGATTGCGTAAATACAGTTTAAAGTTACTTGAGATAAGAATAAATCAAGAGGAACAGTTAAAATTGTGGCTGTGTTGCAGTCGCTGACTGAATATTGATGACACAGAGCTCGACTGTAGCCAATTTGTATTCTATGCATAAGTAATGGGGAAAATATGGAACGGAGATTCAAGCGCACAATAAATATTGACACCGAGCTTCCTTTGGAGCCCGCGCCCACAAATCCTATGTGTTGTGCGCACTAACACTGTAAACATCATTTTGGGGATTAAATATTTTTCTTACGTTGTAACCGTTTCGATAAGTTTACATAGACATCATTAAAATATCTTGAATTACATTACATTCATGGGTCGAGTCAAAATATAAATTCACGACTTATGTGAAAAAACTATACTATACATACATACGAGTACAGTAAAACTATATTTTTAGGAAGTTGGTAGATAATAATATTATTTATGTGAAAAATTACAAAACACATTAAATTATTCACTACCAGTTTGAAGTTGGTACCTCAGCTGGAGTGGTAGAAAGCCCAACAGATAGGATGTAGGATGTAGGTAAGGAGGAAAACTATTTATAGGTCCGACCTTGCTGGCTCATACTGAAACACCGACTTGAAGTTGAAGTTGCTAGAAAATATTTTTTATGGCTTTTCGAAGTCAGTAACATTTTCTTTTTCACTCAAAAAGCACTGGTATTTTCTTTATCTAAATAGGACACAAACACCAGCTTTCAAATAAATAAATAAATATTCAAATCGGTCCACCTAGAAAAAAGTTCGAGGTAGGTAACACACAAAAAAAATACAGTCGAATTGAAAATCTCCTCCTGTTTTGATTTCGGTTAAATAAATATTTATTCTATCTGAAAACATCTGCATAAGAGATCTCACACACTCACAAAAAATGCCTTCATTCATACAAATATGCGAGATCGTTCGGGTTTCGCGTTTGCCAGAATGAATATTTTTAATCGCTCCAGTGCCCCGAGCATTTTGCACGCTATAAAAGTGTTAACTAGTTTGCACTTTTTCATCATAGCCGCAGGATATTTTCGAAATATTCAGCCCAGTAATAGCGAATAGCGGCATTAATTAGCTCAGAGTTTTCCTCGTTTTCCATATAAACGGTCCGTACGCAAAGACTGAACCATATTAGATGACGCTCTTACGTAGTCTATATGAAAAGAAAATGTGCGCCCATATGACACCGCTCCGAGACAGCCCTCCCTAATGGAAATTTGCATACGCACCTTTAAATTTTATTCATAAGGAGAAAATTGTTTCGCATTCACGCCGCCGTCGCGCCACTGCGTAGCCGGGAGACGCACTCAAGTAACAAAATCGAATTATTTCCGTACATTAGGAATTTGGGCCGTTACTTTGCGGGTAACAAGGACATTAGCTTTTAGCTTATCGAACTCCCGCAATCCCGAAGCACAATTATGCAGCTCCGCCTAACGAGACCGAAGTTGGCTTTCTAATTACCACCGGCTGTTTGAGATACGATTTGACAATATATACGACACTCAGGTTTCCGAACTATGGCCACTATCGGTGTGTTATTTATTTGCTATTAAATATCAGACCAGTTTGGTTGGACACCGTGAATAGTGAAAAAACAATCATAAGTGCTGCGGATTTGGGGAACTATTGACTCTGGTGAAATAAACGTGAATAAAAAACTGATTACAATTAAATAAGAACCAACAAATACCAGATTGAGGGTAGAAATTGTCACAAAGCATTATTACAAACGTCATCGTGTCACTATCAAGCACGGTCACACGGTCAGGTCAGCGCGACAGTATCTGTCAGTGTCATTCATCGCATAGGTGTTGCCAAATTTGATATGTCATTTATTTTTTTTAGTGATAGATAATGATTTTGAGGTGATGTACATGAATTCCCATATTATAATTCAAAACCCATCTGGAAGAAAAAAAAATTATACCCCATTCTCTCAATGACGCGTCGCGTCCCACTTCCGAAATCACGTAAGTACAGCACTTATTTTTGCGATCTTTATTTATAAGAACAGATAACTGAAAGTATTTAAAAAAAATAGATTAGATGTCTTATACACAAAAAAATAAGACAAGCGTATTTGGTAATTTGTTAGTAAGCTATAAAATATATTGTCTTTGTCCCGAGACACGTACATAATCAATAATGCGTCGCGTAAATTTGCACCCAAAAAAAGCCATTGATGAAAGAAAGATTATGTTGTTATCACTTTTCGCGTTAGCCATCAGTTCGTGCTTGACCACCGAGCGGGAGCGACTTGCTGGTGTGGTGTCGTACTGGTCGCTGACACGAAGCATAAGTATATCAATCACGCGTCTTGTTCTCAAAATTTCTCAATAACACGTTCTCATACATTGTTCAAATTAAGGGGCTGTTTCACCATCTATTGATTAGTGTTAACTGACGGTTAAATGTGATGCCGTCTCTATTTGTTTTGTTCGAACAGACGAAGAGGGCGAGGGAGAGGGAGGGGGGGAGAGACATTTAACCGTCAGTTAACACTAATCAATGGATGGTGCAACACAACCTGTCCCTTAAATCATCCTGAAGTCAATGTATGGAAACCGCAATTTTTTTCAGACCATTTTCAACAAATGGGTCGATGCATTATATTGTCCGGCATTAACTAAGCATGAAATACTAATTTGGATTCACGATTTCAACTTCACCCTGTAGATAATCTTCCCTCGTTTCCAACTTCAATGCCATAATTTGTATTTATATTTTCACAAGCTGTTTTACACTCATTAAGCACTAAAAGTGAGGGAAATATAAAGGAGGCATTTCTCTATCAAAAAGGCTAATTCACCAAAGTTAAACACTTCCAAACTACCTCAATCTGAAATCAATTCGAAAAATGTTAACTGTTGTGAAAAGACAATGAGGGCTATCGTTTTTTGTCTCACTAGATGGCGCACTGTTGCATGGGGTTTTTAAGTATGACTTTCAAAGTCGGTTTTTATGGGTGTGAAAACAAAGTTTAGATTAAAAACATATTTAATGCACCTTAAAACCGTACCATAAAAATATCGAGCATGCCACAGTGTTGCATAGTCCCCGTTTTGTTCGGAAAAAAGGGAGGACAAAGGTTTCCGAAAGACAAAACTGTCTCAAAACACAGACATTCATTGCCCTGGAACGCATATTTGCCATAATTAACTTCAGATATTGCAAAATATTCACAAAATTATTCTAATTATAAATAAATCCGCGTAGCTCACCCAAAAACTATGAGAATTGACATTTCGGAGACCTCACGCTACACTAGCTCCTCTAGTGGCGAATTCATACGCGATAGCCCTCATTATATGTCCAATTTAAAAAAATACATATTTTTTACATAAAAACCTAGTAAAGACCGTCAGAAGACACTGCACAAAATAATTTAGCCACAGTCTAATATATAAAGCTAAAACTCACAGACGTCCTATCTTTTTATTATGATAATATTTTTATTATGTAGTTTCATAACCACTAATTATTTAAAAAAAGTGCTGCTTGAAAATTAGCATTCATTACAAAGATACATCACGGCCCCATTTCACGAAGCTACAAGTTACAATTTACAAGCAGTAATCTCTTTTCAACGCATACTGTTAAATTAAATAAAGACTACCGCTTGTAAATTGTAACTTGTAGCTTCTTAAAATAGCGCACAGATTATCATGGACAGTCATTGGACAGTCTTTACTTTTTACCATCTACCTACGAACTCTGCGGACTCCAGCTCCGCGATGTATTTAGAAGGCAAGGGAAAATCACCACACTATTTACCTAAGATAGTCGTCGGAAAGGTTCACTTCTAATACTCAACCAACGACCATGGCCACTCTGTAGCGGCTTAGAAGATACCTAATAACATCGCAGTGATCGTTCAGCATTATGTGAGAAGCAACCAAATTCAAATTGTATAAAAAAAGAGTAAACAGGAATGAAAACATAATTTCTGTTGTGTATATGTTTTCTTGCCATTTTATCTCTAGGTTCTTTTTATGCCAGGAATAACAAATATCCTTGCATTAAGTAGGTTCCCGTGGGACAAGGAACAAATAGTAGATCTGTAAACAGGAGTTTAAGTTGTTTTTTAGGAAAATGAGACTACCACTAAAACCTGTTTCTGATGAAAAAATATACCTATCAGAGGAGATCCTGGATAAGTTTAAAATATTGTAAGTTTCAGGCACAAAGTCACAGTCAGGAAAAATTGCACGAGTCGGGAATAGAGCCGTTTTTGTTCCCACAAAAGACGCGTTTTACCCGAGGGATTCAAACAAGTTTTGCGAAATAGATATCTTTGTTATGAAAAGCTAGCTTTATCTTGTGCCTGGCTGTCTAAAATTTTATTGGAATGGACATTTGATTCATCCATGTTATTCCATAAACACATTTTTAACATCACATTATGCAAATTCTTCCTGCCAACATTTTTTAAATGCGAAAGTTGATGTGTACGTAGGTACATGCGTGCGTACGTGCGTGCATGTATATTTATTATTCCTTCACGTGAAAACAGTGTTAAAAATAAAGTTGTGTTAAATACTTATGATGTATATATATCATTTAATAATATTGTAAATCTGTTTAAAAGAATATACCTTGTTGAGTTTCTTGCCGGATTATTCTCAAAAGAGGTTTTTCCGAACCGGTGGTAGATTTTTTTTTACATTCATAAGTGCTTGTTTTAGCCTAAATTGAATAAAGATATTTTGACTTTGACTTTGACTTTGACAGCTGGACCAAATTGAATGAATTTCTTTGTGTATATAGTTGGATGTCTGGAATAGCACCAAAATTTCAATAAAATTCCTAAATTTTAACTGCTAGGATTATATATATGAAATTGGAAGCGGATGTTTTATGCAATGTTATTGAAATTCAGGTTTTTTAAATTTATTATTTATCATTTTATTTATTTTTTGCGAAATTCCTGGATTTTTATTAAACTGCTAGTGCATAATAATCCAGACTGTGATGGGAAAAGGTAAGGCAACTATCTAAGAACGAAAATTTACTACTCGTAATTACTTACTAGTAATCTACTAGTGCGGATTGGGAACTTCACACACACCATCGACTTGCTTCGCAGGTTTGTGCAGGTTTCCTCACAATGTTTTCCTTCACCGTAAAGCTCGTGGTAAATTTCAAATGTAATTTCGCACATGAATTCCGAAAAACTTAGAGGTGCGAGCCGGGATTTGAACCCACGATCCTCTGCTTGAGAGGCCATAGGTCAAACCACTCGGCCACCACGGCATCACGCTGCTCACGGCTGCATCACGGGGCTGGGCCCGCGTGGGGGAACTACGGCCCAAGCCCTCTCATTCCGAGAGGAGGCCTGTGCCCAGCAGTGGGACGTATATAGGCTGGGATGATGATGATGATGATGAATCTACTAGTAATAACTTTTTTGCATATATATTGAAGTAGGTAGGTAGGTAGTCTCCAGATATAAGGAATCTCCATTGAAATTTTGCATTTACCTAGCAGTTCATAAACATAAGAGACGCTGGCGCTACGAGTAACCTATATTATTTTGCTTAGGCCACATTTCTAGCTTTGTTTGCTTTTTATCAAGTAGAATAGGTTGATTTATAATCACAACCACACCTAATGGTGAGCCAAGATGTGACCTAAGATGCTTAGAACAACACGGGCTTCCTACGGAAAATTCCGGTAGGGAGCCTGTCCTGCTTTAATCCTAAGATGGTAACGCAAACAACAAACAAAATGTTCTTAATTTCATTCTAAGTTCCGTGAAAATTCTACCGAAACGTTTCACCAGTATTATTTATTTATAAATTAAGCGCCAACGCTATAAATGCCGAGCCTTCAGCTTTCATCTTATTAATCTTCGGTACAAAAAGGAATCGCACGTGGGCTTGCTTCGGCTCGAAAGGTTAACACCAGTATTAGCCTTTCTGCTTTTGCCAGACGAAACAAAAACGGTTTATACGTTAAACCTGAGAATCTATGTTTTCATTAATCTGGTTATTTATTTGGCAGTGATTGTCTTGCCACATCGCAACAAAGATTAAAACTGTGACCCAACCAAGGAGGTGTTAACTAGAAGTACCTACCTACAATACGAATGTTATTTATTGAACATTACAAATCAGTACGTAGAGTGAGATTACATAAATACCTTTACCCTACCTTTAGGCAGAATTTTTGCAGCTTGGGCCCTTACTTTAATCGATACCTTGGGGCTCAAAAGGCGTAAAGTACAAAACACAACTTTTCAGAAGAAAAAAACTGGAAAAAATAAATTTGAAAAAAATATAGTTCTGCTGTTTCTAATCTTCAATAAAAGTCTTCTTTTGACGAAGAGCTTGGAATTTTTTGTAGTTTTTGTTAATATACTCCAATTGGATGCCAACTGTATGGTTATAGATACGTGCGCTATACGCCCTGGTGAAAACAAAAGGATTGAATCAGATGTACTTTAAGACCTAGTAAACTTGGCTTATTTTGGTTCACAGGGGTGGAAAGGTAACATCATCACAAATTTTGCTTTCAATGGGTCGTATAGGAAAGTTCAACTTCTTTTTATGGTAATAAATTAGGCCGTTTCAGAGAGTAAAGAAGTCGTATTATTCCATACTTTTCATTATATTATTATGCTGCGGTCATAAGAAATCAAAATTGACGGTAAAATATTTGGTGGTCGTAAAGGACAGTTGCATTATAAATTACAGCTTTTAATTAGCGTAATTTTTTTGTTCTTTATATTGTAAATTTTAAAAATAAGTGTGTTTAGGGACTAAAACAACACAGGCCGTAAAGGACATTTTTGAGCGAATTTTCTTACGTCAATTATACTGATCAATAGAAAAAAAACTGTATAAGATGCCATAGAGAGTGCCTTTACCTACGCCCAAATGTCCTTTACGCCCTTTGAGCCTCAAAGTATCGATATGTATTTTAATTTTGTCTGAGGTAGTGAAGTTTAATAATTCAATTCTACCTTTTATGAGTATAAACTAAACCTACTTTCAGACAAACCTACATTCCGGAGCTAAAAGCCTCAGATAGAGGAACGGACACAAAAATAGAAAAACTTCGGAGTTTAGAAACAGCATCCTGAAACATTTCGCTTTCGAAAGCCTCTTAGGAGAGTAACCTTCCCGGTTATGCTATTTTTCGTATGCTTCTGGGAGTTGTTTTGGTTTTCTGAATTTCGCTATTGAAATAGTGCAAAAGTTAGACGTATATGACATCATAACTGCGGGTACACTAATTTAAGCTATACTAATTTATATTAATTTTAATAACACATGCAAATGGCGTTCATGACACTGAAGATTATGTGTTAAGTTTTTTTTTATGAAATTTATAATTATATGTTCGTGTTTTATTTTTTCATTTTTTTCTTTCAAATTATCTCTGCATAACATTACTGGACTTATACGTACATTAACGATTCTTAATAGAGTTGTATTAAAAAAGTAATAAAAGTTTTATCTGACTGGATTGGATACCTTAGTTACGGTTAAGTGAATCAGTTGTGATGAGTTGCTGCAATAGTTTTGTAGTGAAACCTAATAAAATAACAATTTCTATGTAGAATAACGTCGGCGATAATCTAGAGATATATAACACTGGAACAAATCTTATAATGTAGAGATTAAGTAGTTGCCAATATTTTACTTTTATTTACGGCCCAACATTTCGAGACGATAGTTGGTATCGCGGCTATAGAGCAAAAATGTATAGCAAAAATAAGAACCTGTCCTATTTATTATGTGAAGGAAACGATTTTCGTCTTTGAGAAAATAAAGTTCATCAAGTAATTAATTTAATAAATCCTGAGAGTTACTGTTCTTGATTTCAATATTTCCTTAACATTTTAAACTGAAGATGTTAGTATGTTTTGAAATTTTACGTGAACTAAAACAACAACACATCTGGGCTGCTTTCCCGGAGCCCGATTTTTGTAATCATCCCTTTAAATCTATCATTTGGAAATGGTATAAAATAGAAGTGAATTCGAAATACGAGAAGAGTTGCAGTTTTACTTATAGCATTATATAGATTATGAAATGATTGTCAATTTCACTTCAGCTGGATATTTTCTAGATATTTTAATAATCGAAAATTTTACTTCAGCTGCTGTCTTCTCGCATTACACCTTCATTACACAGATTTTTACCACTTTTGAATGGCATTTTCACGGATCACGGAGGAGCTTTATTAACTAGAACGAATGTTCTTATGAAAATTTTATTAATTTCGTTTAAAAAAAACTTATTAACATATATTTTATTTGACATTTTTGGTGACCATTTCTGGGGAATGTCAATACAAATTTTGATTTTAAGTACGTACGTTACCTACATTATATGATTGCCACTGCTGGGCACAGGCCTCCTCTCAGAACAAGAGGGCTTGGGCCACAGTTCCCACGCGGGCCCAGTGCGGATTGGGAACTTCACACGCACCATTGAATTGCTTCGCTGGTTTGTGCAGGTTTCCTCACGATGTTTTCCTTCAGCGCAAAGCTCGTGGTAAATTTCAAATGTAATTCCGCACATGAATTTCGAAAAACTCAGAGGTGCGAGCCGGGGTTTGAATCCACGACCCTCTGCTTGAGAGGCGATAGGTCAAACCACTAGGCCACCACGGCTTGCTTTATATGATTGTTATTTATTAAATATATCAACTTAAGCAAATAGCTGCATTTCAAATCTATACGACACAAAAAACTGTATTTAGAGTAGCGTACACAGAAAGGTGCATAGGCTCTTCCTTATAACGAGTACCTCATTTTTATTTCTCCTATAGACTCTGCCTGTATCATGCTTACTGCTTCATCCAGCCTTTTCATTGGAAAAATAATTAAGTGCCTAACCTAGTCTAGAACCCCTGAGAGGCCCTATCACGGGTCCTACATAGACCTGCTTGATATTTCGTCTAAGTTATCTCCGTTTACATCGTCGTGAAGAGCACTTGTTGTCCCTACTCTCTTGTTCAGGATTTTCGCCAATAACAATAACGTCAAGTGTTTTATCCGCGCGGCAACACTCTAGCCTTTATTACAAAGGTTATTATGTCATATTTCATAAATTATTTGAAGCGGCGATTACCCCGGTAACAGGGGTGAGATAACAAGAGGGTCGCGGAACAATTTCCGCCGCGGGTTCCGTGGGCCCGCAGCCGTCTGCGACGCACGCACGCTGCTAGCAAATGACGTCCACTTTGGTCTTTGCTACGCAGAAAGGTATTGGTGATAGAAACTCCTGTAGGTATCGTAATTTTGCAGTAGTAAGCAACTAGTGTATTTGATTAATTATAGCTATTAGTGAATGATTTGCGTTATGGATTTATATACCCTCTCAAGCCTTTAAGATTTGGGATATAAAAACCCGGTAAATTTGTACAAAAAAAAAGGTACCTTCATTATGATTTTCTATACTGGCCCAGAAGAAAATGGTCCTATTATCAATAGAATTAAGGATTTTACTAAAGTTTTCTGATTGTAGTACATCGATAAGCTTATAAATATACGTAATGGTAAAGGTTTATATAGGTAATAATATTTTAATAATTTAAGTGCCTGTGAAGAAACTCAGTGTACGGTTTAAGAAGACATTATTTAATTCAATCCTATTAATAAACTTACAAGTTACAAAGACAATAATGTTAGTAGTGTTGGTGTAACGTCAACAAACAGACTCTGACTACACAGTAGGCTGTAATTTGTATGCAAAGCGACTTTAATTTTGAATACAAGTAGTACGTTCTTCGAGCGTTGAAATTAAACTCCCAATTTATACAAAAACATCCTGAAAACAGTAAATGAAGAAAGTTTTCAATTGGATATGTAAGTAAGATTTTTCACTCAGATATAGGAACAATATTTTGCGAGAAACCTTTATCACTGTAGAGACCTACCTTTATATCTTTTTATATTTTACTTTACTTCAACATTTTTACAATGTTTAGACGCAAACGACAAAATACGAACAATACACAACCGAGAATATACAAATACCTGGTTTAAATGAATTTATTTTGTCCATCTACAAAGAGAAATGGATCGCAGGATGCGCGGAGTGAAGCGTATTCCTAAACGATCCACTGCGCTCCAAAACACGAGTTACTCGTACGGATGTGGTTGCCAATACTGCCTAGCTGAAGTGTGATTGGACAGGCTAAGTGAGCCGCGTGAATCCAAACAGGTAATCTAAAATAATCAGGGACTAGATAATTGATGGTGGCTATGTTGTAATAATAGTAATAAAGGGAAGGTATTGGCAAGAAGTTTTTAGGTACTTGGATTTGGAAATATATCATCATTCTGAGAGGAGGCCTGTGCAAATCAGTGGGACGCGTATATAGGCTGGGATGGAACTAAATATGTGTGTTCACTTTTTTTTAGCTGAATTTGTCAGAAACTTAAATACTTAACATCAAGGGCTTATTTTTCTTGAAACAAAAGCAGCAACCTTAAAGGTGAATCCGCTCGAAAATGACCGGCGAAGCTAGCAGTGCCATGAAGGTGATATTAATATCCGTAGCACAAACGGCAGCGGCAACAGTGGCGTGGTAGTAGTCACGGCAGTGACTCGGTTGTGAGCACAAATCGCTCACAACCTGCTTGAATGCCGATGACGGCACACTACGCGACTCGTTTCAATCTCTACTCTATGCATAAGTAATGCGAAATGTATGGAGATATTGGAGATACCGCTCCGACGCCGCACACACACACTACTCTAAAATATTGTTCAATATTTTTATGGAAACGACTTTGGTTATTTGTTCTTATTCTTAGAGCAGAATAGCCTCTGTAGACGTATTTGATACTCAAGATACTCGCTCGGGACGGGAATTCCTGTATACGCTTACGGAGGTATTTTTTAAATTACATTTGTTGTTTTAGCTTAACTGCTACTGGCGTGATTTTAAATATACATTAAGTTTACAGAGTACAGCATTAGCGGTTTTATTGCTTGAAACGGACAAGAAAATACAGTAACTATAAAGGTTTACGAATTCCCAGGACTGTCGTTGATTTTCTTTAAGTTGCATTTAATGTATACGAGTTGCTCTTAATTTCCTTCTAACTAAAATTAGAGAGGACGACTCGTTTTTGAAATATCAATTCAACCTGAAAATTATGGGTATATATTCCCAGGACTGTCGTTGATTTTCTTTAAGTTGCATTTAATGTATACGAGTTGCTCTTAATTTCCTTCTAACTAAAATTAGAGAGGACGACTCGTTTTTGAAATATCAATTCAACCTGAAAATTATGGGTATATCTCTACACTTTTCATTTTGTTTTCAACCTTTTTCCTAATTAATTTGGATGATCATGGGTAGCAGTGATTGCTTTTCACATTCCATCCCATTGTCTCCTCCTAAATAAATGGTATGAAAAAGGAAAAGAAATGTACAGACGCCACAGTACGGCGGCCGGCGGCATGAACGGCGCGGCGGCACGGCGGCAGTAAGACATTTCCACATAAGCGAGTTATGGCTTATAGCATGTAAATAAACGAGCGGTTGGCGTGGCTAGTGTCTATTCCAACATGGGCAATAACTATGCGATTATCCTATTTGAGCTCGCAACAACTAACAGGCGTGACTCGGTTCAACATTTTTTATAAGCATCCTTGGGAAAATTATGACCGCACTACTAAAGTATGCTACGTAAATGTAGAAGCAAATGAAGCTATGCGATGTGGTACGGGCGTGTGGTGTGGTGGTGAATGGTGTCGTTTTAATTTCGCCAATGCAGGCAAAGCTGTAATTCGCGTCGTGCTCGGCGTGCCAACGAGGTGTCCTTTCCTCTAGGAGAGCTACAGCTCTATCCAGAGCACGCCGGCCACGCCGCGCGTGCTCCCGATAAAAATACTCATTTGATATCGGCCTTAGATTAAGTCAAGAATAAATTTTACAGTTTATCTTTTTCTTGTTATTTCGTAACAGTATTTTCTTAGCATTCATTTCTGTCCGATTCGATTGGACGCAAAATTTAGACGGGTAAATAACTTTGTGAAAATTTTAAGTTTTAAATACTTAGTTAATAGTTTTAAATAGTAGTTTTTTTGTTGATGTTAAGTACTTACTTACTCATTATTGCATTGTCATCGCTAATTTATCCTTATGCCAAATTTCAAGTCTATTATTTTACATTGTTATTTAATTAGTGTGTTAAATGAAAAACTAACTTTGGTCAGCGACTTACAAAATATGTAAACCAATTTTGAACTCAATCGGTTCAGTAGTTTTGGAGCAAATTGGTTGTTACCGACAGACAGACAGACAAACAGACACATGAGTGCCAAATCAGACGTTACTATGTGGAGGTCCATATCAATGAACTGAAACAATTACTTTGCTCACCCGCGACCTTATGATACCTATACGTTTATGCAAGAAATGTGTGTTCATGCAGTTCCTCCATTTCCACACTATAACACATTTCTTGCACAAACACGTAGCTATCATTAGTTCGCGGGTGAGCAAAGTAATTGCTTTAGACCATTTATACCTACTCTACTTGTCATATCAAAAATCACTCGGAGCTTAAAGACCAACTACCTACCTAATATTAGTTAAAAATATAATAATATTTTTGTATGTTTGGTTTGCGCATACAAATAACTATTTATTTAAATTTAATGTCGTGTGTAAAATGACTTCACGGTCGCTTTCTTATCCATACATATAATTTGCTCGTCCGGCGTTAAATCAAACATTAATATAATTGCTCAAACAATTCAGACCATTCGAAAAACCTTGAAAACAAGCTCTTTAATACACACCCACTTATACAATGGAACTGCTATTTTCAGTCAGTCAATCAAAATTCAAATGTCTCGAGTGAAAAGTTCCTCCCTGTGTTTTTCTTAAAAAAATGCTACTGAAATTAAGAAATTCTCTACTCTGTCAAACTTATATACGGAATGACTAAAAATGTGAAATTAGGAACGGAGACATAAATATTCAGCAAGAACTGTATATAAATAAACGAAGTTTGGGTCATTTATTCCGATACACCGAGACGCGGTGCACGGACTGGAAAAGTTAGGCGGGAACTGGATTGCCTAATGCGATTTTAATTCGTTTTTTCCGACTCGACGAGGAGGACAATTTCAATAGAAAGCATTCGTTTTATCTTCTAACCGAGCAAAATGTAAACACCGACGAGCAAAAATAACGGAACACTTTTAAACCAAAATTGTGTGAAATGTGACTCGTTATTTTTGTTCGTAAGTGTAAGTGGCATCGGTAATAGGCGTTGTATGTATCGAAAATGTCACCTAAAATGCATTTTCATATTGGGTTATGATTTCTGTAAATTTAAGGTATGATCGAACGGTGTGGTGTGGAATAATTTCTGAAAAGATGAAATGTAAACAAACATGGAGCAAACTACTGTGAGCACTGGGCGTTTGTGGCACCAAACGGATCACAAACGGAGTCTGCCAAAGTATCCTATATATAAAAATATATAATAAGAATATATATATAAAAATATCCTATCGGCCCTAGAAATAGAGTCGTATAAATGTTTAAACACGCTTTGTTGTGGTGTGGCAGATAATAGTGATGATGACCGAACTATGTCAGTTTTGATAAACTAGAATTATTTTTCTGTCTTTTTCTTTATGCTATTATTTTTAAATACCGATTATCAGAGACTTCCTTTGCGAAACATTCTTTTATCGCTATTCCGCGCTAAAACTATGCAATTTTCCAGAATAAACACATTTTGTTCTTTCCATGTCTCAAACAAACTCCATACCAAATTAAAAAAAATATATATCATGGGACACTTGACACCAATTGAACTAGTCCCAAACTAAGCAACGCTTGTGCTATGGATACTAGGAACAGATAAACATACTTAATAAATAAATATATACTTAAATACATATTAAACATCCAAGGCCCGAGAACAAATATATATATATATGTATGAATAATACGAATTATTCATACATATATCTGCCCCGGCCGGGAATCGAACGCAGGACCTAAAGCTTCGTATACCTTCCGCCGCCTAACTTTGCCTAAAAGTTCATTGCCACGACTAGTACCACAAAAACTATAAAGGTATAATTCCAATAATTGAATAGGCACTATACCGTTACGCGATTCGAACACAGTCCGGGAGTAACGTAAAGACGTCGCATAAAAAATGTATCTCAAAAATGCGTCAAAACTGAGTATTAAGTAATGAACTTTTAGGCAGATTTATATGGCGCCTGGTATAGTCAGGTTCTCTAACCACTTAGCCATCCGGTCATCAAATGCTCGCTAAACCGCTCCTGCAGGGCTGCTACGAAACTCGAAACTCGAAGTTCGTGTCGTGCGGTCCCTCTGACACTTATACTCTTTAAAACGAGAGCGAGGGGGACCGCACGACACGAACCTCGAGTTTCGAGTTTCGTAGTAGCCCTGCTGTTTATTTTGTGAGCTTTTTACCTGTAAAGTAACAATCTCTAGAATGCTCATTAGGAGTGAAGGCCCAAGTTTATCAGCACCTTGAAGCATGTAGTTTTACAGGCAGGTATTAAGTTCTAGTAGACAAAACGGAATATTTTAGTGGAATTGTTTTATGACAGGTCACGTCTCGGAAGATCTTGCGATGATGGAGGCCGACGCGCGTTCGAGCATGACCACTTCAATTCCGACTCTCACTATGTATACGAGTAATACGTACGTGCCAACGTCTTCAGGGTTAAGAAGCTTCAAAACAATTATAATTAATAAATGACTTTAAATTATTTTTGAATCAAACATGCAAAACAGATACGTCTCGGTGACATAAATATGTTTCCTCGGCTTCTACATAAATTAACATTATGTCACACAAACTCAAGTATCGTAGCGTCTTGAGCGTGTTGGCGTCTTGAATGATATGTGTGAGTGATATTTAGCTCTTTGTGACATATGTCGATTCATGTCGAAATGGAAGAGAGCGGGTGTCTGTACGAAAACACACAATGTGTCGCACAGACGTAACTCTGTTTTGCCGAGTAGTTAAAGAGTAGCAAAGTAATTGTTGTAGTTCATTGATATGGACCTCCGCAGGGTAACGCCTGAATCACGCAGCAGTAAACCAGTGGGGTGATAAAAGACGCACATGTTCCTCAAAACCATTTCAACACCTTAGAGAAGGCTGCCGGGGATAAAGAAAGTCTCTCATTGGTCGACCCAAAGACCGACTTATGATTGTCAAGAAATAGTGATGTCCATTCGGGTTTTGGACTTTTATCGATAAAACACTTTCCATCTCAAAGCGTGTAATTAATTCCCCCATTTACTCTTATTATTTTATTTTTACGGTTCCGTAAATCCAAGTGACAAAAAGAAACCCTTCTGCCTGAATCAATCATTTATTTCAATCTGCTGCTAAGATAGTTCGTACGTAATACTATAATAGTCAAAATGTAACTCCTAAACTGGAATAAAAACTTGGGGTCACAAAACTCTAAGTAAGTATGCAGTGTTGCACCGTCTGCCTCTAGGAATGCAGCCCTGAGTTTACAATTTAGCCTTCATTAACGGTAATTGTACCTATTATTACGTTAGCAAACAAACCGGCCTTCGGGAAAATGTACTCAGCGAAGTAGCCTAATAAAACGATCAATAATAGTGCTATTCAGTTTGGTACGGTAATCTATTTGTATTTGATCGCCAGGAGCGTGCTTTTAAAATAAAGATGCTCGACGAAGCCAAATCGAAGCCTATGCCAAATTTAGTCAATGGGGTCAAAGATTTAATGATACCTCGTAAAGCTTTTATGGACCGAGTCTGCTTTTGACATAACCACAGCGTGGCGAGTGTCAATGATTAGCCTTCTATTCTTGAACGCACTTAACGGGACATCGCTGAAGCCCTCATCAAGGAAAGTTAAGACTGAAAATCAGGATGGAACTTCTTTATATTGTCTACGTTGAATCTAATTATTGCTTTCCTTCCTGCGAAAACTTTGCCTTTAAGAGTTGTACAGTCGACATTTCAAAAATGGAACCTTGCGCTCTCTCTCTAAGCTAAGCTACGAAGCTTAACTCAGTGACTAAATACTAGAAAACTGTAATTTGGCATGGGTGTACCAGGCCGACAAAGTGAAATCTCTAAATTAAAAAATACTGCATTTATATTCTCGTCTAAGCCTGTCCTGTACTATCGTTAGACAGGTTTTTTAAAAATATTGCCAATTTTCGAATGCTATTTTTATCTAGGGCGAAATATTAAGCTTTAAGATATATATACATTATTACAAATGCCTCTCCCTTGTTCCTCCCAGAATGTGTTTTTTGGATAAGTAAATAAATCAGAACATTAGTACCTATATTCTACTACATTTACTATAAAGTAGCTATATTTTGGTACTTCACATCCTCTCGTAAACACGAATCTTTCATACAATACCCTTCATTCTTCTTCTTGCTCGTCACGCTCTTGGCAGAGTGGTCGTGGTCGTCACATCAGGGGTGGTAGCAAGCTTTACAATCCGTCGCCATTCCTCCCGTAAGCCGTTCTTGAACATTCGTGGAGTGAACCGTTGAGCGCAGCTTTAACTTGGTCCGTCCAACGCATGGGTGACCTGCCGCGTGCTCTCGTGCGTTAAACCTTCCCTTGAACCACAAGCCGTTCCACAGATGTGTCTTCTCGACGTGTGATATGGCCAAAGAAAGTGAGAATACGACATCGGACGATGGAAGAAAGACGCTGTTTGATGCCGAGTTCTTGAAGGATTGAGACGTTTTGGTTCGGAATTGCGTCCAGGATATGCCAAGCATTCTTCTCCAGCACCACAAAAGCATCTAAAGCGTCTATCTTCTTCTTGTCACTTTCTTGTAACGTCTCAGCGCCGTAGAGAAATATGGGAAACACCAATACCCTGACAAGTCGCATTTTAGTGGCCTTTGTGATATTTCTGCTTTTCCAAATATTTCCGAGCTGATCCAGGGCGGACCTGGTGATAGCCATGCGCCGTGATACCCTGGCCTGATGATACCCTTCATTTCGATCCCCTATTTTTATTTAATGAATAATTAGTGTTTGCCATTTATAATCTAATTGCAAATTTTCAATATTACGCGGAAGTTTTATATAACACCCAGCGCCTAAACAGACAAAACATAATTAAGGTATAGGTAAAAGGAATTTGTAACTTTCATTAATAAGCGGTTAAGCATACAACGAAAACAAAATACCTATAGTTCCGACTTCAAGAAAATATTCTATGCTTTCCATACCCTTCTGCACAAATTGCGCAATGAAAAAGGAATGAGAAATTTACTCAAAACTTTCTTATTTACTTTTAGTGCCTTATATTCAGTTTTCTTCGTTAGCTAACATGCTATCAACACATAAATACCTATACAAGCACTAACTATTCAACTTTGACTAAATATACTCACTACAGATGTTGTTTAAAGCTTAAGTAACGTATTTAGCAGCATCAAACTAATCATTTTAATAAAATATTTAATAGTGAAAACGATTTTGTCAAAAAATTTACATAGTTATTATGTTAGTTTTCCGCTCTGCCGCACGGTAGCGCTTGAGAGCGGTTAAGTTATGTATTGGGAGTATTAGATAGACAAAGCTATCTACCAAAACATTGGTATTACTTAACGTCACTTAACATACCTAATTTCATTATTTCGTAGGTAGGCAGACAATGAGGGCTACTTGACAGGCGAAATATCGCTAGATGGCGTTAGTAACGTGGGGTTCGTTTGACGTTAAGGTCTTGCTTGCAATTGGCTAATTTCGTAATACCTTCAACTTAATGAGCCAATTTCAAGCAAGACTCGACTACCGTTCTAATAAACCCAAACAGCTAATTAAATTAGGTTATGTCATTCGCTCTTGGTGTTCTAGTGCCTGACTGCCTAGCTCCCGACTCCATCATCAAATCAGCTCGATGGTACCATATTATTGTGTTTCTATTAGAACCACATATAAATGCCGAGTTTCGTGTTACCATTATTAGAAGTGGGTAAAAATGAAGTTCGAAGATTCCGTTACATAGGTACATAGAGACAGAGGCAAAGTAGAGTCTCGCTGCTGGTTAAAGCCAGCACCAGGTGATTTGAACAACACTTTTTCATTTTTTTTTCCTAAAACATATGTATCAGCACAACTCATATAGTTTAATAATATGGTGTCATTGTTCCCGCATAATTTATTAATCTATGTAGGAGTTTTGCGAGTCCTGAAAATGTAGAGCACTAAAAACATTTTCCTATTGGAAACTACTAACAGTAGCAATGAAATTGGTTATTTTCTTTAAAAATGTAGATACAAAATATGATACCGTTTACTGTATAAACTCGTAAATTAACTTGTTAAAAAAAGAATAGGAAACATGTTAACATATATTTATTTTATTTACTAAAGCGTAATAAAATCAAGGTTGTTGTATCTACAGATTATTTGTAATGAAAAGGTAACTAAAATAGAATGAGCGACGAATAAAATAGAAGTTTATGATCTTGAAGTCTAATTAGGGGTAAGATTAGAATAAGTTTATTCATCTTTCATGCTCTTTCAAAAAAGAAATCTATGAATAGAAGTGCCAGACAGTCAAAAACCTGCTAATTCAATTTTTTTTATCCGAACTGAGGTTATAATAATAAAAATATAATTAAGTCACAATGTACATTGTAATTTTTAGGGTTCTGTAGCCCAAGCAAAACACCGAAACAATGTTCTAATCTGTTTGTCTATTAAAACATCTTTTCTCAGCAATGTGTGGATAGGTTGTTTTTGCCAAACTTAACTTCCTATAAAAACTTATCGCAGTAGTTAGCAGCAGCAAGTGAGCGGAGCGAGCGAGCAAGACTTATCGGGGCAGAGGCAACTCGGATAGATTTGGCTAGAATAGAAGACTAAGGCTAGAGTGAAGTGGAGCGAGCTTTTATTATTTTTGAACAGCTTTGATTTCTGGACAATAAAATCTTAATAAGGATAGGTATAAATCGATGACCAGGTAAATATCTGTCAAAACAATAATTTACTGGAAAACATTATGTAACTAATGATAATGATTCCTTGTCAACTTTGGGAAAAGTTTATTGGCCATAGGTGATCCGGGTGGACATCCGGGTTACATTTGAAATTTACCACGAGCTTTGCGGTGAAGGAAAACATCGTGAGGAAACCTGCACAAACCTGCGAAGCAATTCAATGTGCGTGTGAAGTTCCCAATAAGCACTGGGCCCGCGTGGGAACTATAGCCCAAGCCCTCTTGTTCTGAGAGGAGGCCTGTGCCCAGCAGTGGGACGTATATAGGCTGGGATGATGATGATGATGATGATGATGATGATCCGGGTGGAGACCAAGTTAACATTTTATTAACTCTAGTGCCAACTTTGGCTGATTAAGTAGAGAAAAAGAGTCTTACTGCCTCGTAAACTGATAGGGATGCAAGTTAACTTATTTTCGCCCCCGCTGAACGAATACTGCAGCGTAAATTGGCTCACCATTTTAAATTGTAAAGGTAGGTTTCCCTATTTCGTTAAATAAAGAAAGATTCCATCACAAAATTCTGCGTAACTGTTATTTGGTCGAAATGTAACTTAAAGAAAAGGTTATCCGTGGGGTTATACAGCGCCGCCGGGTGGCCTAGCAAAAGCTTCTTGCGTACCTTTAACGTAATTATCTTGATACTTTTTACTAACAAAGTTTTAGTCATTTCACTAACCAATTTCTCAGGCAACCAGACGATACATATAAGTAACAAAACAGTAATAAACCTTAAATTCATTCAAAGACATTTTCGATGAAATTGTATTCGAAATTCTAGTTCATTTGCACTTGTCGATAAAACATGACGAGGGACACGTCAACTGTCGTGATGTCTGCCATTTGTACCATGCATCGTCGAACCAGCTATGTTTCCAAACTGCGATTTAACGTCAATTTTGTTATTTACTACAATTTTATCTATCTAAATTTTCAATCAAATTTTAATAATGGGCAAAAGTTATAGTAGCCTACTGGTTTAACTTATTATTACTTAAGCAGCAGCCTAGAGGGTCGTGGGTTTAAATCGCAGATTAATATATAATTTAAAACCATTTTTAGGGTTCCGGAGCCAAAATGGCAAAAACGGAACCCATATAGTTTCGCCATGTCTGTCTGTCTGTCTGTCCGTCCGCGGCTTTGCTCAGGGACTATCAATGCTAGAAAGCTGTAATTTTGCACGAATATGTATGTAAACTATGCCGACAAAATAGTACAATAAAAATTAAAAAAAATCATTTTTTCTAGTCTACCTCCCATAGACGTAAAGTGGGGCTGATTTTCTTTTTCTCATCCAACCTTGTAGTGTGGGGTATCGTTGGATAGGTCTTTTAAAATCATTATGGCTACGGAACCCTATTTTGGGCGTGTCCAACACGCTCTTGGCCGGTTTTTTAATTGCGAATAAAGATTATAATTCATAATTTCTTTAATTAGGCTTTATATTGCTGCCTCATTAATTTGAGCTACAAACTAAATGCATTCTTGTACATACTGCTAGCGTCTCAAGTTAGTGTCGGTGGTAGTGCTAGCTTACTGTGGTAATTTATAAGGCTAATTAATCCTTAGGTACTTACTTCAAAAAAAAAACAATTAATATTCTGTTGATTAACTATTTTTACCATCTTTAGGGACTGTACCCCAGTCAGCAAAAATAGAACTCTTTCTTTATAGAATCACTTTGTTGTCTGTTTGTCTTTCTGTCCGTAATTCCGGCTATTATGTCCTTTTTAACAGGAATGCGTAGTCGTAGCTATTTAAATTATGTAATATCAAATATTTAAAAATGGAAATAAAAATAGAAATAGAAATCATTTATTCGTGACAAAGTAACGTAGCATAACAAAAAGGTATTAAAAATTAAGAAAGTTGTATGTCACGAAATAGGTCTATTTCGGTGTGCTACTGCGCTATCTCATTAAACAATGGAAAAATCTAACTTCTAAATCTACGAAAT
This sequence comes from Choristoneura fumiferana, assembly GCF_025370935.1. Lineage (NCBI taxonomy): Eukaryota > Metazoa > Arthropoda > Insecta > Lepidoptera > Tortricidae > Choristoneura > Choristoneura fumiferana. Next base: position 8,195,621 of record NC_133481.1, on the reverse strand, counting down.
TAAAGATAGCCATTAAAAAGGTATTTCCATACAAATTGCGGAGGAATCAAACCTATTGGTTTCTTCCAGATGTCCTAGAGACCTTAAATTTGGTATGAAGGTAACTCTTACATTATAACACACAACAATATAAGACGAACGAACGAAGTACGTAGGATGAACCTATAATATTAGTTTTTTTTTAGTCTTCCTCAGCCTTGCTATCCTCTGGTAGAAGCGCAGCTTTAAAATAATATCCTGTAAGTTTCACCATTGCTTTCAAAGTCTCATACCTCGGTACAGCAAGATGAGTGCGAAGAGCAGGGCGCGGGATCGGTGCGCGAACGCCATGCTGCTGCTTACTGGGCCACTCGCGCGCAACTCCAAACCGACCGAGCGTCGGACGCGAACCTCATCGTTTGATAACTGCAACAAAAATAGGTATGTTCACTTCACAAATATGTAAGCAAAAGGTTTTACTATTAGTAGTGGCCAGAGAAAAATAAATACTTGGTTCTCAGGAGTACTTTCGCTTTAGTACAGAGTACAAATTGTAAACCATTTATTGCGATAAATTTACTCTATCGATTTTCGCGTAACAAACCAATTCATTGCTGGTATTGCGATCAATTAAGCTGTTATAACAGCTAAATAAAAAATGTCTTAGCTTATAGAACAAGAAAGAATTTTTTCCTTAAATTTGTCTTAAAATTGGGCAATTGCCCCCAATTCGAAAAAAATCAATCCCCTGTGAGGTAAAGTGAAATAAAACAGCATGGAGCTTAATTGGGCTTTTTACGAACATTAATCAAGTGTTACGTCGGAGTATTTTTATGTCGGTCGGTAAGGGCCGATAGCCGAATGACGAATGACGAGTGGCTCCGGGTCGCGGGCGAGGTGCATTCGTCAGCCGGAGATTTATGCCTAAGACCGGATCCTTCAGGATCTTCGGGGATGTGCGAAGAGCCGTATGTTATAAAAATCTTGATTTATGATAAAGATTTCGTGAAATGGTTTTCATGTTATTACCTAATGTCTCATTGGAATAAGGTAAGTAGACAGACTTCAACTATGATTGGATCAACTTAAAGGACATAAGTATTTCTAAAGAAACGCAAAATTATTTTAGCAATCTTATTCGAGGCCATATCCATTAAGTCAGATGACAAAGGCGAAAACCTTCACCGTTGTAACTTCCTGAACCATAATAATATAATAGTAGAATAAAACAGTTCATTTTTACTTATTTTTTTTGTTTTTCCGCGAAAGCACGAAATCGTATTCTCCCAGGACACAGAAGTCGAGCTACGCACCCGACAGCGTAAGTATCTTTAGTATAAACATAAACGCCCTTATGTGTCCATTTTAACATTTTAAACAAACCCTTGTTTCTACTCATTTAGAATAGCCTACTTAAAAGAACTAAAAATAATTCTTACCACAATACTTTGAGTTCGGGTGGTCTATCACGAAATAAAAAGACCTGCGCCGCGCGGCGCGGGCGCGTGTAAAAATAAATAATAATAACAGGGGCATGCGCGAGCAGTTAACGTTGCGGTTTGCTGGGTAAACATGGCATCCGTGCTGGGACTTCCTATTAATTAAATACCCAGGGCGCCGATACTTTTATAATCAAATATTTCTCTAGTCTGTATGTATATACACTAGTTGGGTAAATGTGGTAAAATATAAAACCCCTTAAATATTTCAATGCGCATTTCAAAACCCGCATCCCATTTTGGCAGACTTCATTTAAGATATGCATTTTATATCGATTTCGATAGATACAATTTTAACGTACTTTACAGCCGTTATCGGTTTTCTGTGGGCGGCTGTTTCGCGTGGGACCTTTGTAATAGTTGGCTACACAGTATGTATTTGTTCAGAACTAGCGAATGTAAGTATTTTTAATGCTTGATTAAGTTTAATTTAATGACTTTGCGGTGTGGGCATGCATCCCTGTCACCTATCTACGTCTCCTGACATTACAATTAAATAAACAAGGTACCCGTACGTTCAATTTATCCATACTTATATATGTACTCTGTGTCCATACGAATATTTGTTAACAATCGTAGGCGAGTGTCTGCCTACAAATATAATACATTTATATGATTCATTAATTTCCAATGACTTACCTAAATAATTATACAGTATCGATTCGTCTACTAACATAGTTCGTTAGCATAACCATTGTCACTAATAAATAATTTATGAATTCTATTATTTTTTATATCTTAATACATTTTCCCGTAGGCATAGGTTCTGTTTTAATGGAATTAAACGTCTCAGGTGCAACTGGTTTTTACGACTTAACGTTTTCACTTATTGGAGTGGTTACTAGGTACTTACGCTGAAAATAGACCCTCTTATAGGTATAGGTAGACTATCAGAAATTCTTACTTAATATTATAAATGCGAATGTAAGTATTTTTGTTTGTTTGTTACGATTTCACGTACCCGTAAGGTACTCAAACGATCATCATGAAATTTGGAATGGGTAGTTCCTGAGAAGGAAATAGAATAGTTTTTATTCCGGAAAACTGATTAGGTACCAAGTTCCCGCCGGTGACCAATAAACTAATTTTTCGCAGATGAAGTCGCGGGTAACAACTATTTGGTATATTAAATTAAGAATCTGTGAAGGACATAAGATAGTTTTATCCTGAAAAATTGTATAGTTCCGGCAAGCGCGAGATGAGTGATATCTATTTGGCATACTTTGTAATGTCCGAAACTTATTACGCATAAACAGGTTTCACATAATTTATTTACGCCGAATCTTAAACTTGCCGAAATTCAGCATAATTCTTTATAAGTCGAATTATTGTTTACCCGACTATTATATTAGCATAATATTAACATTAAATAATATTGTTTAGCATATATGTAAGTTGAAGAAGCCGTGGTGGCCTAGTGGTTCGACCTATCGCCTCTCAAGCAGAGGGTCGTGGGTTCGAACCCCGGCTCGCACCTCTGAGTTTTTCGAAATTCATGTGCGGAATTACATTTGAAATTTACCACGAGCTTTGCGGTGAAGGAAAACATCGTGAGGAAACCTGCATAAACCTGCGAAGCGATTCAATGGTGCGTGCGAAGTTCCCAATCCGCACTGGGCCCGCGTGGGAACTATGGCCCAAGCCCTCTTGTTCTGAGAGGAGGCCTGTGCCCAGCAGTGGGACGTATATAGGCTGGGATGATATATGTAATTAAGCCGAATTTTCATAGCCCGAAATCCTATCCAAATCTATGTCCGAAAATAAATTAAGTACTATTTCTTGATTAGAGTAAGTAATGGTAGGTAAATATAAAATCGATAAATGGTAAAACAATATAATTATTATAATTATTACTAGAATAATTGGTTATAAGGTTAGGTAAGAATTATATTTGTAACGGAACGAAGAGCCACCAATAAAAGAGGCACGGTCATAAAAAGGGGGGACGGAGAGGCGAAGCCCCCCGCAGGGGGGGCTCGGGGGCGGGGGCTTCGATTAGGGTTTCGATTTTGCTTTTGAGGTACGAAATCTTAAAATAGAAGTGAGTAAGAATGGCTAACAAAAATATAGGTACGACGTGTACGTAATACTTGATTATGAAATTGCTCACTATCGATAGGAACCGCGCACCCAATTTAGGCACGCGAGCAACCAATTTTCTCGGTATCTACCTACTTTTAGTGCTAAAATTAAGTAAAGGTATCTAATAAGCATAAGAGTAAATGTATTTGGCAAATTTCGGCACAGCAAAAATTACAATCCTACTATATTATAAATGCAAAAGTGTGTTCCTGTCCCTCGGAGACTATGCTGATTTCCCGCAAAATTAGCCTAAGTTAATTTAGTATAAGTATCTAGTAATATTTTTTTATCTAAGCGTCGTTGGTGTCGGGGGACCGCTAAGGTTAACAGAAAACTAAAGTACATATGTTGTATTTTTTAAAGTATTAACCTTAGCGGTCCCCCGACACCGACGACGTTTAGATAAAAAAAATGTAGATACTTATACTAAATTGCGAAAAATCAGCATAGTCCCCGCGGGATAGGGATAAACGAGTTCTTCGCAGATGAAGTCAAGGGCAACAGCTAAGTAGTGCATAATTATTTTTTACTTTTTAGTTGTCTTTTTTAGTGGCGTTTTTTTTCGGGAGTTTTTATTTTTATTTTTGCTGGCGTTTTTTTATGTCGGGGGTTTTTTTAATTTTTAATTTAAGTTTTTTTGACTGTAGCATCAGCTCGTCGTGTTGCCACCACTGCATTGTATGTAGAATCAATTACTGATCAAAACGAATCCAAACACGACAATTGTGCTATTATTTTTTATAGAGTGTACTAGTGTGCTGGATATCCTGGCTGCAGCATCAGCTCATCCTGTTGCCACCATTGCATTGTATGTAGAATCAAATACTGATCAAAACGAATCCAACACGATATATCGATCTGCTATGGTTTTATCAAGAGTGTAACTATAGTGTTCTGGATATCCTGGCTGCAGCATCAGGCCGAGAATTCCATAAACATGCATATTTGTATAGAATACATGGGTGTTTCAAAATTTAGATCCCAAATATGTTTGAAAGTAAAGTAAATACCCATTATGCGTCTTACTTTCCTACCGCAGCGAACAAAAGAGCTGATGATCTTAAAACGGCTGAACCGATTTTGATAAAACATGTCTAAGAACCATTGCTAAAAAACCTGCTTTCAAATAAAAAAAACCGCATTCATATCGGTCCACTGGTTTAAGAGCTACGATGCCACAGACAGACACACATAGCGGTCAAACTTATAACACCCCTTTTTTGCGTCGGGGGTTAAAAAACGGTGTGCATAGGCTTTGATGGTTTACGCATGAGAAGCCACGGGTAATGGCTAGTAAAAATAAAACGAAGAGGATAACTTAAAATTAATCAAAGGTGCATATTAAAAAGAAAATAAAAAGTTATAGTACCTACGAGGTATCTACCAAAAGATGCAAATAAGAGACACACAGCATGATGCCGGACCAAGCCGCAGCGCTTAATAAGTATTTCTTTCACAGATATAAAATAAGATATGCTTTGCTCTAAGTCCATCGGAAAAAAAAAACTTCTTTTAGCGATAATAAGTTTAAACATTTTCTTGAGTAACCCGACCTTCCGATAAAATTGAATAGCTTTTGGGCAATAACTCATATAAGAATTAGACGTACCTACCTACCTATAGGTACATAATTTGACCTCGGTTACTACATTACGATAATTGTATAATGTATTAAATAAACATAGTGCAGAGGAAGTAGACATAGGGCTGATAGAACAAATAAATCCGCGCTTCCGTTCTAATATGGATCCAGCTAATATAAGCTCTACAATTACAAAAGGGTAACCATAAAACTGATTACATGTTCTGCGAAACGCGAACATTACGGGTAATAAACATTAATAAGCGCAATAAACCTAATTTTATAATTCACCGCGCGCGAGATTCGGAATGCGCTAATCCCGATGCAGTGCCGGCAAAAAAAATGATGATGTTAATTCGTAACATGGGTATTCAAGAGTTAGTTTTTGTGATCATAGTCTTCAGTGTCCATAAACTCACTATCTTGTGTTTATTTTAAATTTGATAAGGTTTATTCAGTCATGCATTCGCTTTGACTAGTCTTGCTCCACCTTACCTTACTTACATTGTTGTTATATATTCTCATTTATAAAATGAACTGAGCTATCGTAAGTACTTTTTCAGTGTTGGTCCAGCTAGCAGCTTACGAGTATTTACTCAATATCACAGCCACTAGCTTACAGAACATTACCAATGTAAACAATACCCTATTCCTTTTAATAATAGCGACCGTTTTGATGATAAAAACTAATAAGAATTGATGTCTACAATGGCATTGACCTGCAACTGTAACAGCGAGTTTGCGGCGGATATTTTCCAAACCACGAGTATTCCGGTAAAGGCGAACATCACTCAAAGTTGCGTGTCTTCAGAGATTGTTGTGATTCGCGACTGTGACGTCACGGCACTCGGCAATAAGGCACCGACGCAGAAGGATGTAATGTCATACGTCACAAAAATAAGAAAATATGGGAAACGAAAAAAGTATTCGCATGGAACGCATTTGTCATTGAAACAAAAACAAAAACATTTGTGACAAGTGAACCGAAACAATGAAACATGAAAAGTAATAACTTAATGAAGGGAACGGGCGAAAGATTTAAGACGAATTTTGCTCATTCGTGGTATTAACTGGCGGAGGAAAGAAATCTCTCGGTGGCGACTAATGAAAAATAATTTAGGTGTAGACAGGCGGCATTAATATAAATAAATAATAAGGTGACGGTTCGCACGGTAGTTCATAAATCCCGCACGCTGCGAGACGTCACAATAGTAATATATTAGGACAAATGTTATTACAAGCTCGACTCGTTATGTTATTTTTGTTCGTTCCCTCAGTCGGGATACAAGGCAAACAGTCGGGCGCTGCGACGCCGCATCAAGCTCGCCGCCGGCCGCTCGCGGCGCCCGCCCAGCTAAAACGGCGTAGAGTTCCAATTTTAATGAATATATTTTTAATTACATTTAATGCCTAAACTTTTGGTATAAATAATTAAATACTTCAACCCTGTCTTACATTATTGTTTAGCAAAGTTATCTACGCGAGCTCAGTCATCATTGTCTTAAGCAATCTAAATGTGTTGCACGTTACTTCACAAAGTGTGCTATCAAGCGGAAAAGGCTTTAATTCCCACAAAAGGGATGCCACTACCTCAACTATCCGCATCTTTGTATAGTCCCTACTTTGAAATTTATGGGCCAAGTTGGTGTGTCCGAATTAACTATACCTACAATCTCTACCTACTAACGGTTAGAGTTGGGAGCTCACTTGAATGTACCAGAAACAGTGAAACACCCGCACCCAAGGCAGTGCCCGCCTCTTCAACTCTGATCGCTTTAGAAACTTCCAAGAACAACTGACCAGATGTTATAGTTGTAAATTTGGGCCGAATCAAAATTGTTAAAAGGGAATAGCACAAGAGTCCAGCAATATAATATAGACAACCGTAAGACATAAACTCAAACTTTATTAATAAGCTGTCGAGCTTGCCACACGGTACGCACAATTATGTTACCGTATTTCGATTTTAAACTGAAACCTGCTGCCATTCACCGGTTATAATATAATCCTGGTTAAAGTTCCCGTCATATAATAGACGTAGAGAATGGTGTTTTGTTCTCCCTGTTTACATAAAATACAAATATTTTCGTGGTAGAAACGATAGCGAAGTTTCACTGAGAGAGATGGTTTTAGATTTTAGTACAAACTAGCTTTTGCCCGCGGCTTTGCTCGCGTTAAATTTGGTGTAACACAAATTTACTTTCCACGATCTTTATTTTCGTGTATTAGTTGTATTTCGGAGGGTTATATTTGCAAATTTTCAAATTTCAAAATCAACTTTGAAGTCCTGTTTCACATCTTTAGGTCAGTGTTTCACAGCTCAGTTGTTTCAGAGATTACCCCAATAAACAAAGTAACAGACAAAGTTTAAAAAGACAAAAAATCCTTACTTAGTGCACTTCTATGGTCCTTTATCCTCGTACACATGTGTGCCAAATTCAGGTCTGTAAAATCTTTAGTTTAAGCTACGCGTTGTCTGTCAGTCAGTCAGCCAGTCACGGTATTTCGTAGCACGGTATATATACTGTTTTATAGGTCTGGATACATTTTGTTACGTAATGAGTTGAATGGTTTGGAGTAGGTAATTAATGTGTCCTAACCGTTAAGGAGTTATACCTCCCCAAGGAACCCACTTGCCAAATTTCAGCTTTCTACGACCAGTAAAATGAAAAAACCCGTTTTTCCCGTTCCCGTAAGAATTTTGGATAGTCTTTTCTCAATACTCTTCTACACTTCCCAAGCAATCTACATGCCGATTTTCAGCTTTCTGCGTCCAGTAAAACGAATAAAAAGTCTAGTAATTATAGTTCATAGGATTCCGTTGAACTGAATATGTAAATCCCGTTTTTTCCTTATCCAGTGGGAATTTCCAAAAATCCTAAAAACCGTTTTTTACTACATATTATAATCACCTACTTCTATGCCAAATTTAAAGAGCCTAGTTATTAGAGTTACTGAGATAGGGTCACTCGGAATCGAATATATAAATCCCGTTTTTTCCCGTTCCCGTGGGAATTTCCAAAAATCCTTCCTTAGTGTGTGCCTACATTGTATAAGGTATCTATGTGCAAAATTTCAAGTCTTCCAGGTCCAGTGCTTTGGGCTGTGCGTTGATATATCAACAGTCAGTCAGTCAGTCAGTTTAGAATTTTATATATATAGATTTACGCTAATTAGTAAGGATGCAAATAACCAGCCCCTTAACCAACCACTCACATGCTTTTGTCAACTCTAGTTGCCTGTCAACGCTCTTATTTTGTTAATGAATAGAGTTCAACTCAAAATTCAAAGCATGTGAGTGGTTGCAAATTTAACGTCAATGTCATGAAATTTTTAATGCACAAATACTTACATGTAAACGCTTAGTTAGGTATCGTCAAGTTTGTTCCTGTTAATGCGCATCAGCACAAATCGGCACGTGTTTCTCATTTTAATGAGGCGTGCCCGGGACGTCAGGCGAAACATGTGACAAATTTAATATCTCGCCGTTTTGGTGGAATTAGAGATATTTCATTTATTCCCTTTTTATTCACATTGTTTGTCAAGCTGGTGCAGCGTTTGCTGGTTTGCAAAATTTACATCTAATAAGGTGATATAATGTACCTATACAATTTACTTTAAAGCAAATGTGTTCTCGCGACTCAGCATAATAAATGTTTCCACTCAAAAACTGACCTATTTAATATCCTTCAGTTCACCGACTAAGGAACGTAATGAACAAAATACATCAATATTCCTTTGTCTAAATTGCGTTTTGCGAGAATGCGGCTGGGCTGCTGGGTACTGAATGAGATAACGCGTTCCTACTGTCGGATAATCAATTCAGTCGCATCTCCAACGATGGAAACTATGTACATACATCCTGTACCCCTGTTTCCATTCAAATTGAGATTTTACGCGAACGCGATCGAGACGTATTTTGTAACCGAAAACTTACACTAAGGGCACTGGTAAATTGTGTTGAGTCAATTTGATTTATCTAAATTATTGTGGGTTCTTTTCCTGGCCTTAAAGCCAAGAAATTGACAAGCTAAGGGTGTAATGAGAATAAATACCATTCCGGTCAAGCGACTTCTAAATTTTCAACTAACTGGCAGGTGATAGAACCTTGTGCAAGTTCCGCCCGGATTGCTACCACCATCTTGCTAGCTAATCCTTCCGTGAAGCAGCAGTGCTTGCAGTGTTGTGTTTCGGCGTGGAGAGTAAGATAGCCGGTGAAATTACTGGCACTTGAGGTATCCCATTTTAGGCCTCTAGGTTGGCAACGCATCTGCAATCCCCCTGGTGCTGCAGGTGTCTATGGGCGGTGGTGATCTCGTACCATCAGGAGATCCACTTGCTCGTTTGCCATCCAGTCGAAAAGAAAAAAAAACACGAGTAGGTATATTTGTATATGAGCGAGACAAAAAAGGTCAGCCCATTAGCATCGAAGCAAACGATCGCAAATTAAAGATCAATTTATACATTTCAATGCTCAAATTCAATATCCTTTTTGTAACCAATCATCCTCTTTAATTGTTGGACATTGTAACTTATCTCCCAGAATTTTTAAAAGGTTGAAGTTTATAGCTCGGGGTAATTGGCGTTGGGAAATATTTATTCAAAAGTCTAAGGTTACGTACCATCTTTATTATGCTGAACAAAATTGTAATTGTGTACAAGATAAATACTTTTCAAAGTCTCCTATAACGTAAACTAGTCGCATTAAATTCCTCGAAACTATTTGAAGGATCAAAATGATCAATATCTCTCTTAGTTGATTTAACTTTATAATGCAATGCAAGGTTAATAATAAAGGAAATAAGTTAAATGTTACGACTTCTTGCATCCTAAAACGCATATTTTTTTCCGTTAAAGTCCATGGGAATACCATGCGACCCCATGACTTTTAATTTCATCACAATACATGACCAATGTTAAGAAGCTTAAACATAAATTGAACGAGTTCGGAGCATGGAGTATTTGGTGAAGTAATTAATTTTTGTTAGGGTGTTCAGTTTAATGGGCTGCGGACATGTGGCCGCGGGCGGGGGGCTGCCACCAGCCGGCCGGCCATATGGTAACAATGTCATGTCCGATTCTTAGCGTATTGTTGGGTAAATGTTATCCACATGCCTACGGTCCAGTCATCAGGGATGACTGTGCGACATGCGCTAGTGTGATGTAGATAAATAGCCGGTTCCCCGCTGAGCGGACTACCTCGCTATTTTCGGTGCGATTTTGGTCCTATGCCGAACAAAATTATGCCTCTTGCGCTTACTTCGCAAAGCCATATGCTCAATGAGGACCCGGTATCGGTCTGTGGGACCCAGCTAATCACTCATTCCAAATCCGCCAGGTGTATAGTAAATTTTAAGCCGAGTTTAGACTTGCAAGAAAAACCGTGCAAGTTGCATTACATTGCGGCGCTCGATTGACTACTACAAACTCGTTGGCTTTACGGCCTCGCAAAGTAATGCAACTTGCACGATTTTTCTTGCAAGTCTAAACTCGACTTTAGACTTGCAGAAAACTTAACCGAAAATTCGACGGCTGATTTCACATGGGTTGCCATTGTAGCAACAATGCAATTCACGCTTAACCTAACAATATATTCTTATGTATGTACCAACTGTGCCTTTTTATATCGCACCAGTATTGAATCATGTAAAGCCAAAAAAAAAGGTAGACCCCACCTCTTTCAAACAAAATTACGGGTAATTAATATAATTTAGTTACCTATGACAAATTAAAGTCTTCTTATGTACAATTATTCCGTGTCATCTAAAGATATGGGTAGTTGGTTCACATTTACAATTTGCGGTCTTCCCCAGACAATAAGCCGCGCGCAGTATATGCCCGCGATACATAAAACGTACGCACTCACTCCCGATTAGGTATGTACTTTGATCGCCCATCTCCCCGGATGTCGCAGTCGTTAGTAACTGTTTTGCGAACATTTCCCCCAATAAACGCACTTTAATTTTAGAAAACGAACGTAATTCGCAACTGTTCCTGTCGAGACGTTTTCATGCCTCTATAAAGTTAACAGTCTTGTTTATTAGATAGCCATACTGCAGTCAGTTCGCAAATAGGCATTCATTACGTGATGATACAAATACGCTGCAATGCAAACCAGGTTTGCTCAATATACGCTCAAAGACAAAATCGTTCATGTGCAAATGTTAATAAATAGCACGTAAAACGCAGCAGAAATACTGTGACGGACGCCTTGATATTCTAGCTGAAATAAATAAATATTGAAACGGGTATTACTATGAAGCGAATTACATAACAGTTTTTGCTTTTTTTTTTGGATATTTCATACCGTGTAGTTACGAGTATGTTGTGAGTCACCAATACTCGTAGGTACTCTTAAATTAACCATTCATGGACCATTGAACATTGATTCATTGAGCGAAAGTCTCCGTTTCAGCTTTTGCATGTCCGGCTGTCTTTTATCCTCAAAAGGTTGCATTTCTAAAATATTCTTGTGAAATTTTGTCAGCTGGTTTTAAGTTGTGTCAATTTTAAGGATTTCTTAACGATTCAGTTTTCCTAATTTTATTAAGTCAGATGTGTAGTGCTAAAATTAAGTGTTTTATAATAGACGCATCTTGGAATTATTGTTTTATGGTTACATTTACCCTAGATAAATATGTGAAAAATTGCTCTATGAATGCAAAAATCGATCTATGTATGTAGTTTAGTTTTACCTCTGGGAGAACATGTTATATCGAGTTGTAGTCTGAGCTTTTGACTCTTAGAGTGTCCGACCATGCGTCATCACATCAAAGCGTTAGGATTGATCCCGTATTAACCAGGGTATTCCAGGGTGAAAAGGAACAGAAGAAGACGCAGTTACACCTGGAAGAACCTAATAGATCAAACCTCGCTGTCTTTTAGCAAATTTAGTTAATTAAACGTTGATTCAAATACGACGCATTCGATTGCGGCATCTACCCAGTATTAGGTTACTGTGACTGAGAGGTACAAAGCTAACGAGCTCGGCTGCGCAGACGCCGAACCCGCACTCATTTGCGACAATCGCTCACTGAAAGCTGATTGGTTAATTGCTTCGTTTAATCAATTGACCGCTTGAGAAGCACGCCGCTCAGTTCATGCAGGCACGGTTATGGCTACCTAATGCGCAGTAAATCCTAATTAGTAGACTTTTTCCAATAAATACTCGTAGTTGTAAACGCAGCGTCAATTTTTACTGGCAATGGCATGAGAGCATAAGTTTTTGCTGTGAATGTAATAGTACATTACTGCAGAGACCTGCAGTAAGTAAGCCATCCTGGACGAGTAGAAGTTTGATGGCCGAACCGCCAGGTGAGCCCATCAATGATACGTGGCTAGGATGATAGTTACTGGTCGAAGCTTGTATAGTGCTTTTCTCAAAAATGATGATAATGGTGATAGTGAAATGACGGTGATTGTGATGTGATGATGATTATGGTGAGGATGATGGTGATGGTGATGATGATGATTGTCAGTGGAGATGATTATGATGGTCGTTGATGGTTATGATGATGATGATGGTTGGTAATGATGATTTTGATGATGATGCTGATGATTGTTAGAGATGGTGAAGATGATGGTCGTTGATGGTGATGATTATGATGATGATGGTTGGTAATGATGATTTTGATGATGATGGTCGTTGATGGTGATGATTATGATGATGATGATGGTTGGTAATGATGATTTTGATGATGATGCTGACGATGATGATGATGATGATGATTGTTAGAGATTGTGATGATGATGGACGTTGATGATGGTGATGATGATGATGATAATGATGACATAGACCCATTTTAAAATACTAGTTAACTACACCCAACACTGCCGCTCGGCCCGCACGCTGTTTGTGACGGGTTCCAAATTTTTAAAGGAACCCGTTACTGTCCAGGAAGTAAATTTAATACACACTTCCTGGACAGTTCGAGATTACTTCCTGGACAATAGCCTAGTCTCCAGGATGCGTTACTTTCTACGACGCTTTTGATGAAGTAATGGCAACATTTCATACCAATTTTGAGAAAAAGTAATTTTTAGGGTACCTACCTATCCTATCCGAAGGGTAACAAACTGACTCCTATTACTGTTGCTACACTTTTCGTCCATTATTAGTTCACTGGGATGTATCTCAATAACCTTAATAGATAGAGAGCTAAAAATTGGCAATTTGGCAATTATTATTTTTTTCAGTATAATATGCTATTTGTTCATCCTGCCTATATACTAAGAAATTGGGAGGCAAAAAAGGCGATTAGTAAAAAAATCCTCGATAGATTTGAGCTGTTTATAGGGTCCTTAATTATTCTTATAGCATGCTTATACAGAAATGAATAATGAAAATTGAAAAGAAATGCTTATGAAAATTTGATGACTGTATTTAGCTTTAACCGTTTGGCTGTAAAACAAGTGTGACAACGTAACGTAACGGTAACGACACGTGTGAACGGTTAAGTAAGAGACGGAAATAGGGTTCCATATGCCATATGACTAATAGTATGTTATAGCATTTTCAAGTTTTTAGGTGTACACAGATTAATAATTGTTACGAAAATGTGTAATTTTCGTTCTAGATGGGTAGATACCCTAGGCGAACTAGGCGAAGTGATCCTAACATCAACGATAAGGGTTGCTAGTTCCAACGCTTAGAATCCGATTTGATTACAATTGATGGGATGTTTACAAAAACAACATAACTACACACTAGATATGATTTTACAGGAAACGAAAAAAACTAAAACTGCCGTCCTAATTAAAAAGGACGACAGTCCAAAAATAGTTATTTGTTATGCAAGGCTGGAAAGTGACTGTTTGGCACGAGTGCTTATATTGAAACCTGAGCAAGCGAAGGATTCTAGGATTGAACCACGAGCGAAGCGAGGATTCTTCGCTTCGATTCGCTTCGCTCGTGGTTCAAAAGAAGAATCCTGAGCGTAGTCGAGGGTTTCAAAGGCACGAGATGCTAAACAACTTTACAGCAAAGTGGAACACACAATTTTTCACCTCACGACAGCGAGAAAAATAGTAGGTAGATGAAAGAAAATAAATTGAACACTCTTATAAATCAGTTTCAGGTTATGCTAGCTAGCTTATGCCAGTGGCTTTTTCTAAATCTCAGAATTCTCGTCCATGGAAATATGTCAAAATATATTCACGTTCTTGTCTCTATAAAAAGAGGGAATTTCGAAGTCCAAGTAAAAGTTCAGCTTTCTAGATCCAGGGTTTGGGTTGGACGTTGATAAGTGAGTTAGCCAAGTACTATTTACATTTCATTATGCAAGTAGCTAAACCTACTCAAAGTTAAAATAATTATTACTAGAATTGGTAATATTGACATTGTGAACTTTTTCCCTCCAGTAGGTGCGTTCTGAATTTGACCACATATCTATAGATATTTATTTGAGGTTATTTTTGTGAATAAAGACGAAAGAACTTATGTAATAGAACAAAATGTAAGTAAATGTTTTCTTTTTTTTGTATTAATAAATAACAACAATAATAACAAGAATGAAAACAGTAACGCATTTATATTAATGAAATAATTTATGACAAACCACGTTTCAGAACGTGTCATTGTGCTTTTTTGCGGTTGCGTTTCCGAATGTCTTTTCATCATTTGATATCTATTTTCTTCTTGTTTGTTCTGTAACGTATTTTTTTTTGTAATTATAGACGCATTTGAATAATTTCAGAAAACTGAAATGAGCTTTATTATTACTACATAAATGTTTAGTAATAAGAATGAAATAACAGATTTAAATATTACGTTAACAATGTATGACGAACTTTCTTTGTGAACACTTCTATATTCAACGCTTACTTCCTCAACCTTGTATTACTCGAATTTTTTGTGGCCAGATACAAGGTTGTGAAAGTAAGCGGTCCATATGTATTTTCAAGAGGGCACCCGTTCACGATAACGTTTCAGATTTCGAAGGATAAAGAAAGCTTTTTCGAGCTAGTGAGGT
Source organism: Choristoneura fumiferana (assembly GCF_025370935.1). NCBI lineage: Eukaryota > Metazoa > Arthropoda > Insecta > Lepidoptera > Tortricidae > Choristoneura > Choristoneura fumiferana. Next base: position 8,180,508 of record NC_133481.1, on the reverse strand, counting down.
GAAAATTAAATTTCGTTTTTTTACACTTATCCATATATTAAACATCAATCTAACATGTGGACATATTTTTGAAAAATCTTATTAAAAAATTTAAAAAATTTCGCAAGAAAATTTAGCTCATGTCCAAAAACATGACATTTCCTTAGCAGAATGGCCTTACAAACACACAACAGTCAGAAACAGTATGCATTTTACTTCTTATCTCATCTTTACTAAGAGTTAAGAACGCATAATTTTCTGCTATATGCGTTTTTAGGGTTTCCGAGCCAAAATGGCAAAAACGGAACCCTTATAGTTTCGCCATGTCTGTCTGTCTGTCTGTCCGTCCGTCCGCGGCTTTGCTCAGGGACTATCAAAGCTAGAAAGCTGTAATTTTGCACGGATATACTCGTATATGTAAACTATGCCTACAAAATGGTAAGTACTTACAATAATAAAAATAATAAAAAAATAGTCTAAGCCTATTAGACAGTATGTACCAATAATTTATCTCTGAAACAAAATAAGCCGGATTATTAGAAATTACGCGGTTTTCCAATTTACTTAAATTAAAACCTTTAAAGTTTGTGAATCATGCTACTCACCCTACCTACTTTACGTTATTATCAAGTACGTAAAGGTCAAAGTAGATCTCGTTGTAGTATTTATATTATTAAGAATGCATTAAAACTCATAATAATATAGTTTTTAATTGTAAAATCACGCAAATTAGAGAAATCGACAATTATTTTAATACGGCTTTTAAAGAGACCTCAAAACGTTTGTTATTTTATTACGCTGAATAAACTTTATATTCGTTTGTCATTATCGTAACTGACATTTGCCTTTTCCATACACAAATCAAAAATATTTATTTTAGCACAGCACGCAATTTTTGGAGCTAGAGGTAGGTACCTAGTGAAACATTAAAGGTATCTATTGTCAGTAAGGACCTAGTACGTATGATGCTATAATATAATCATCTAAATTAAAAATACTGATATCTCTGGCGTCGCCGGGTGAACATCCTGCAAAACGCATGCCGGTAGTTTACCGGCAACAGGCAAATTCCTTTAAGCCCGCGCCGCACGGGGCGGCGGTGCTCCAATCAGCAATGTCAACATGGACACCCACGGTCTACCAGTGCTAACTACATCTAAACCAAATCAACTCATATTTTCTCACCTGCCTAGGAATTCAATATTATTATATTTAACTCGTAAAGGATAGGTAAATAAACCCCACCGAAACGTGAAAGTTGGACTAAACGATGTGACGGGAATTCTAAATACGTACTGAAAATAAATAAAATAACAATTATCTACTCTAAAAACAAATTAAAAAAGTGTTTACATAATTTACAATACAAATTACGTTTCCGCTAAAAACTGGCGCGTCAAAACAAATTCTGTAAAACTTACCCATTAGGGCAAATTATGCTCCATCATTCCAAATAAACTGCGTTTCCGACAGAAAACTCACACCAGCACTGGCAACTAATTTGCATCCAATTTCATTCAAAGCACTGCGCACTTTTTCTACTGAAAAAGTTCGTGAAAGTTACGCGAGTGGTGGACGCATGGGTCGTGACGCGGCCGGCGGCTCGTTGGCAGGCTGGCAGGCGCCGACTGGCGCTGCGACCGCGACCGCGGCCGTGGCGCACGCCCACCGGCCCTCCCTCCTGTTGCCTTCTACCCTTCGACTACGGACGGAACTTTAGACGCTAATAAAAACTTATGCTCACAAAAAGTCCGCTGCTATCGGGACGTGTTATCGTGCTCGATTAAATATATCGGACCACAACAGGCATTTTTTGAAAACTACGGTTTTACAAGGACTTTTCTTTTAAAATGTAAATATGACGCTGTTTTTTTTTTTGTTTCAAGACATATTTTTCAATTTATTTATTATTTTTATATACGTATATAAACATTACAGATCTCTGAAACTTCTCTTACTGGATAAAAAGCAGGTAGCCTAATGTCCTTCCTCGGGACGCCAACTAGGTATCTCCATAACACCTAATTTAGTCTAAATCGGTTCAGTGGTTGAAGCGTGAAAAGGTAACATAACATACAGACAGACAGAGTTACTTTCACATGTATAATATTAGCAAGGATTAGTAAGTTGCTTAAAAAAACTCAATAGCTTATTATTTTATTTTGAAAAGTCGGGTTACGGACATAACTAGTCGTAAGACAAAAAGTCCCATGATACGCATAGCTATCTCTGTTCCAGCAATATCAACTGCATGGATTGGATACTATAACTACTTACATGGTCTGATTAAACGTGGATTGAAAATTGCAGTTCTCCAACGTTGTACGGGCTGACATAGCCATTTTACCGTGAGGCTCTGTTATTAAAACAGTGCAGTCTCTGAAAAAAAAATGTTGACGTTACACAATTGCCATCCATACATGTTAGCTCCCCCGAGCTTTGTGCACGGGCCACCATGCACATCACGTAATCCTTCAAACGCTTGCAAAGCCGTGTACAAACTACTATTAACGATTATTGACAAAAAGATAACAAATATCCTTTCTAAATAGAGGTTGTTTGTTCCTGTTTGCGTAATCTTAGTAACAAAACAATAGTTAGATGTGTTTCGTGCATTACATAATATACCTACGATTAAAACTAATGAGAACTACAAGGTAGATGAGAATATCTACCTTGTGCAGTTTGAACGAAGGCAAAACCAAAACTCCATTGATCCCCTTGAATAATGTCCGCTTCGTATCAGGTATTTCTAATGTTTTCAAACTTAGTTTGATATAAGATTATTTATCCAGCACATTTGTAGTAGATTTCCAAAGGGCAGAAGCGTAATTGAGAGCTTATTTATATGCAGAACGTCGCAACGCAAGCTAAATGGACGAACGACCTACGGTGAGATAACACCGCACCGCAGGCACAGTGCGGAACTATTGAGCCCATTATTATAATTGAATCGGCAATTTGTGTCATAATACTTTAGGGGGACGATATTTTAAGTTATTTATATTATGTTCCGTGTCAATTTGCACTCTTCGTGTGAAGGCGTGTCAGCGCGTAAAATACACTACTTAAAGTCAACGGCAGTTATGAAGTAAATTTTAACACATTGCAAAACTATCAAATTTCTGAATAGTAATAATATGAATCATAGACTAAAATGCATTTGCTTACTTGTTGCGTAGTAAGTATAGCATTTTTTTTGCAGTGGTTGACACTAACAATAATCAGGAACTTCATAGTTGTGCAATGAGTCAGGATTGACTTCTTAGCGGCCGGGCACTATTAACAGAGTACTCACATGTGTTAGTTTCGCGATGCAAAATGCAGTGTAACAGTGTATTTAAGTGGACCTTAACAATAGTCCTCCTTTACTCCTCTAATAATTACCATTTATTTTTAACCAATTCTTCATCCAAGCACATTATGAGTTGATATTCTGATTCTTAGAACAGACATACTTACCCCGAAAGAAATCTTATATACCTGCCACCAAATATAACAAAATTATCCTCACGAAATAATCACAAAAGTTGAATTTATAGCTGTATAATACCGACAAGAGTTTGCTCTGCACCCCATCCGCGACGCCCCCGGCCGCGAAAATTTAAATTTCTAAGTACCTACATATTTACAATATGTTAATAATGTGATCAGTTTTCTACGCTATTACTTACTCGTCCTAGTAAATATCTTTTTGGTAACCGTGCCAAAAGGAACTAAAGTCATGTAAGCTGAACGCTGGTGAACGCACGTCACAAAGACCTAAGAAGCTTACCACCTCTTCCTAGTATAGTCCGATTAGGTACTGGTGAGAAATAATTTTGACCCATTTTATTTCATATCTATATTATACATATATTTCTGTGAAGTGAAAACAAAATCTATTAGATTGAATTGTGGAATTTACAAATAAAATATTTAAAAAACCGGCCAAGAGCGCGTTGGACACGCCCAAAATAGGGTTCCGTAGCCATTACGAAAAAAATAAGTAATATTTGTCTAAGGATTTCGTATTTTATATGGAATCTTCCAAGTTTAGATATATTTTATACCTTAGGCTGCTATTTACTCTTGAACTACTAATCATTCTCAAGCAAACTTAGCCGTTATAGTTTTCCTTAAAAGTTTGATGCACTTTAAAGTTGAATATTTCGCAAACAAATCACTGAATCTAACCCCTTATGGTTTTAAAAGGCCTATCCAACGATACCCCAGACTATAGGGTTGGGTTAGAAAAAAAATCACCCCCACTTTACGTCTATGGGAGGTACCCTTTTTTTAAATTCTTGTTGTACCATTTTGTCGGCATAGTTTACATATATATCCGTTCAAAATTACAGCTTTCTAGCATTGATAGTCCCTGAGCAAAGCCGCGGACGGACGGACAGACAGACATGGCGAAACTATAAGGGTTCCGTTTTTGCCATTTTGGCTCCGGAACCCTAAAAACGAATCCGTGATCAATCTAGCAGCTGTCATAGCAAATTACGCAAACGAAACGTTGTGCGCACATAACTAGCATAAATTCACTGAATTGCGTGAGTTGACTAATTATCATCAACATCCGAAACTTTTTACTAACAGATCTAGATTAATCTGATCTGTAATTGTACCTACTTAATTAAAACAATTAATTAAAATAATTTTAAAGGATTATCAAATCCTAGCTATCAAGATATCAACGCTGACCATTATTTTTTAAAGCGGTGAAACAGTAGGCAATACACTGAAATTAATTAAAAAAACCATTTGTCATTCAAAAAACCTTAATAAGTTTATTAAAACTCGACGTTGATTGTTTCGAAAAGCAATCAATATATACATTAGCAGTGCTATTAAAGCACAAAGCGATCGAGCAATGAAATTTAATCAAACAGATTACAATGTGAAATAAAATGTATGGACTCATTTCCGAGTCAGGCGGTACGCCCTCGTTCGATCAAGTTTTTATCATGACAAAGGCAATATCCATCAAAATGCACGAATTTGGGGCCTGGAGCGTGAAGCTGCGCCACCGCATGCACAAACAACGACGCTCATGCCATGCATAGCTAGTACACTACACACAACTTTACTAATTGCATTTAAAAAATATATTTCGGTGTATTTCGGAGTTTTTAAAAAAACATTAAGTAATTTGCATCACCATGCAGTTTATAATAAAATAAAACATTACTGATCACAAAAATTTAAATCATTTGTTAGTATTAGTCTTAGGTCTCAGGTACAACCTAACGTAAATACCTATACATAAAACACAAAAGAAAACAACAAAACAAAAAGAGTACAAAGGTGAACTTATCCCTAAAAGGGCTCTTTTCAAGCTAACCTAAATTGGAAAGGAAAACTTAAAGATAGGCGAACAGTAATTTATGCACAGAGAGAAGAAAGAAATAAGTACACACACACAACATATAAAGATCACGCCTGTATTCCCAAATGGGGTAGGCAGAGCACACGAAACGTAACCGCTTCGGAACCACTTTTAGCAATTTTAGGTTTTAAGTTTGACAAAAACGGTAGAATAGTGACAGGTTGCTAGCCTGTCCCCTACGGAAATAAGAAATAAGTATTATAAAATAAATACAGTAAATAAAGAACAATTAGTATGACAAATATATATATGTGTGTGTGTGTGTGTGTGTGTGTGTGTGTGTGTGTGTGTGTGTGTGTGTGTGTGCGTAGTGTGTATGTGTGTGCGATACACACTTACACATACACACTATGAATAAACAATACATATACTTAAATAAAAAGACTACAATTACTTCCATAGTTTCTTCAATCTATCCCTGAACGAGGCCACAGACGGGGACTCCCTAATGAGCAAAGGCAACTCGTTCCACATTTCATTTTATTTTTTTATTATTTTAACAAGGCTTTTGTTTTGTTTGTTACACATCTGCAATACCCCTGGTGTTGCAGATGTTTATGGGCGGTGGTGATCTCTTACCATCAGGAGACCCACTTGCTCGTTTGCCATCCAGTAGAATAAAAAAAAATACGTAATAACGCAAACGAAATGTACTTACAGTTAGAGTATAGATAGACATTAGCGCGGCATGTATGGCATAATCCATCCATACAAACTTTCGCGTTTATAATATTAGTGGGATGAATTTCCTCCCTCGGGCAGAATTGGAAGGGAGACGAACAAAACTTGTGTATGATCTAGAAAATACACTAGCACAAGTTTCTGATTGGTGCACACGTAACTTAGTGCAGTTTAACCCCTCCAAAACACAAGTTTGCGTATTTACTGCCAAAAAACACCCGTTTGTCGCTGCTCCATGCTTCCATGGATCACCCCTCAATACTTGGGAGAGTGTTGGGATCCTCGGTGTCAATGTTTCGAGCACAGTCCAATTTTGCGATCACCTGGAAGATAAAACCAAGTCGGCTGCTAGAATGTTGGGCGTGCTTAGCCGCTCTAAGCGATACTTCACTCCGAAGCAGCGGCTCCAGATATATAAAGCCCAGGTTCGGCCGAGGATGGAGTATTGCTCCCATCTCTGGGCTGGCGCAACCCAATATCAGCTGCTTTCACTTGATCGCATACAGCGCAGAGCGTCCCGAGTCATCGGCAACCCCTCACTCTCCGATAAACTCGATCCTCTTGCTCTCCGCAGAGACGTTAGCTCCCTTTGTGTATTCTATAAGATCTACAACGGGGAATGCTCTGAGGAACTCTTCGTCCTCATTCCAGCTGCGGAGTTCCATTACAGATCCACCCGTCGTAAGCGTTCATTTCATCGACATCATGTTGATGAATGGCAGTCTTCGACGGTGTGTTTTAAGCGGTCTTTTTTGCCGCGAACTTGCAAAATCTGGAACGAGCTTCCCGCTGGGGTCTTCCCATCGAGATACGACCTGGGTCCTGGGCCTTTAAGAGGCGAGTGTACAATTTTCTGCAGGGCCGACAGTGATGATCACTTAACATCAGGTGACATAATAAAAAAATGGCATGCAGATACACCGAAGAAGCATAACGAAGTTAACATGGAACAGCTGTTAAGTTTTTTAATATTGATAGTCAAAATCTCTTCTCTTGTCTCGACATCAACATCAGTGACGTTGTAAACTAACCTAACGACATTCGAGCCCCAAGGTTTCGGTTCGGCAAAGTTCTGGCTACTTTTACCATTAAGTATAAAACTGGAAAATGCGTAACGCAGTAATTCTAATCCAATAGACGCATAGCCGCAACACAGTTAGTTAAAAAGTTTCCCCTTTGACATGGGCAAGCAAACTAATTAAACATACTCTGCGATAAACTTTTAATGGATATGCATTAATGTCAAAGTCAACCATTTAGAACATCGCTGGGTTTCGTGCCTGGTAGAAATCAAAATATAGAGGGTTCTACGAGCATCTACTTAATAAGGTTAAACGTCGAAAGCACCAACGTTACATTTCTTTTATACGGCATTTTAGGATTGTTGCATGCTGCTTTGTGATGAGCTATGAGCCTCAGATCTGCATTCAACGAATCTTGGTCGATGCTAGATGGTAATGCCATTATTCCTACTACAATACAACTCACTGCTTAACTGTTTAACCCTCCTTGTAATTCTAAGTTGAAAATCTTAAACTGAATGATCATATCTTCGAACGTCACTCTGATACATGCAACTGAAGCTGCTAAAGTACAAAAAGATGATAAGGCAATAACAAAGATAATCCAGGGTTTTTGATTTTGCGTGTGAATATGCAGTAAAGCCATGGATATTAAATACTGTTTAGCGAGGGCGTCTGGTGTAATAATAAGCGGAGCACAGCCGTCGCGTGCGCCCGCGCAGGCCGAGGCCAGGTGAGAGCGCAACATCTGCTGGACGACACGCGCACTTAACTACTAGAAGCGCACAATCCCACTTCCAACTCTAAAAGACAGATACTTACTTCATTATTAGTATTATTATTTAACTTCATTATAGACATCGCATGACCACAATTGCTTATTATATTCACAAACATGCATTTGAGATCTACGTTATTCATACAAAATGCATCTGTTATACTAAGTATAGAAAAAGAAACAGTACAACATATAGGTACATATATTGTACTGTTTATTTTTCTTACGTTCATTAACAATGTGAAACTGTGGCTATTTGTATGCCTTATGGCGCAACATAGTATTACCAGGGGGTGTCACTAGGCCATTCCGCCGCCGAGCTACAAGTACATACCGGGCCTCCCCAACGTTGAGGCGATTCAGTGCGACTCAACGCGTGCGAGTGAACACGAGTTATGCGATAGACAGAGAAGCATAAAGTAGGCACGATTCTTATGCCTAAACGTCACTTTTGTACGGCAGTGAAACTTCTGTACTTGTACTATTACTTATTCTGTGGTATTACTGAAAATTACCTGTCATTAATATCCATCTGTTTGCACCTATGTTTGACAAATAAACGTATTTGAATTTGAATTTGAACAACCTAAAATTATTTTTACACAATTCCAATGGTTCGATTGTCTTGAAATTTCGTACTTACATGTACATGTCTTAAAAAATCTCTTGTGACAATGACATGATCAAGTATCATGAACCAAAAACGTGTATTGATATTTTTCAGAACAGCTTATTACTGTTTTGTGTCCCACTGCCACCCTCTTCTGTTAACTATACCTACTCTCGCGTCTGACACGCGTGTTTTTGCCTGGTAGGCAGGCACCTTGGTCGTCCCACCATATCCGCTTCGTGAAAGTTCTTACTACCTTCCTACTAAAATTTCCAGGCAGGCTTTTATGTACGATTAGCAGCAAAAAAGCTTAATTGATGGTGGCATCTAAAAGTTGTATCGAATCTAGTATCCTTTTGACAAGATAACATATTACAGGTGGTCGTGTAGGTAGGTATAAACAGATATTTTCCAGTATCTAGGAGTAGGTATAATTTTTGTATAAAATCTGTATTTCTCATATAAGTCAACTTGCTAGAGCAGACAAGCTACGTCCATCGTTGAGATCACCAAATCCTTTCACCAGTACACTACAAACGTATCTCTTCCCCTTCAATGACTATTAAACCGGCCCACTGCATGCTTGACTGAATACTTATAACCGTACCTACTCCCAGTTTTCCTTTTTAGTTTCTATTTAACCCTTTATCAGAGCGAAACAATTGTAATCCTTTGGGTCTCATCCAGTTAATCTAAATCTTAGAAAATGTTTTCGTCAATATCAAATACATATCTTTGATAACATAATATGACATACCACCAAATATTTACATAAACTATGGGTTATTAGGTAAATTGGGTAACAAAACTCAAATAGAAAAAAACGTCAACTTAAATAGGATTTCTGTAATGATGGGCATAGATTAATAAACGAAAGGGAGTCTTCATTTTTCGAAATAACTTTCACAAATCTGTCCGTAAAAAGTCACTCGTTTAGTAAATCACAGTAAAACGGATATATCAATAAAATTAACATAACTAATGTCTGTAATTATACGGTACTAGATATAATATCCTATCATATTCAAATTAGTTTAAAATAGCTTGGCGTCATTAAGTTAGTCTTTACATTTATGTAACAGCGGTACGCTCCACGACCGAGGCGGCCGTCCCCATCTTTTTCTTTAGGCAACGACAAAAATTCAATTTACATTGCGCTTTCTGCCTCCCAGTTACTTAATTCTTTCTCTCGGTGAAAATAAATCTCCCGTAATTGATTCCGCTTTAGTTCAATTTGTCTTCGTTAAAACTCAATTTCTGTAGTCTATTTGTGAATAATAAATTGCACACTTCAGCAATGTGCCAGTGTTGTTCTGTGCACGCCCGACCCGAAAAACAATTCGAATAGGCTCGAAACAAGTCAATCTAAATTACAGGAAAACATCGGTGACGCAGCACTCCTCACTCTCCGTTCAATCTGCGATGAATCGCTGCGAAATTGTGTTTATTAATGCACGCGGGGTTGGAAGGCCCGTTGACTAAATTATTTCCACTCTATAAACGTGAACTTTGGAGGCGTGAATTGAACTATGTTTTTTAAATAAAATAGCTCTCCGGCTTTCGAGACACTTTCGGGGCACTGTGCGTACCTTCATCAAGTGAACTTCGCTCAAAAAGTTATATACGCATTATTTTACAATGATTTTGCTAGTTACTAGTAGAGGTGAGACGTATACTAGGCAAAACGCGGACTGAGTCTTGCGAGTGCGCGTCCACAAAAGGACTAGATCCAAAGACTAAGTCCACGAGTATCTATGAGTACTTAACTCAATTGACTCATTGCGTAAACAAAATGATTCCCGTAAATACGCTCCCGTGATTGCGTATACATCGTACTAGTTTTAGTAGTTTTACGAATATTATCGAACAAAATCGAATCGAATTTCACGTCACAGTTCAGTCTTCACGCTTCATATTTTTTTTATTTTAACTTATAAAATACCGACTAAAAACTTCCCTTCATACTTCATACAGGCTTTTTTTATAATTTTTCAATTAAAAAGTGTACATAGCAGCTTGTTTTCAAGTTGGCGGAACGTTGTCAGCCGCCGTACTCCTAAATACTCGTACGCTAAAAGAATCGCGGGCGGAAACGCATACTCGCGCGTCCAAGCCAAATCCTATTCCAAAAACCTATTCCAGAAATACGTCTCACCTCTAGTTACTAGCGTCGATAAGCCCAAGAATATCTAATAGAAACACAGGAAAGTTTAAAATTCAATTTTACAGACTGGTGAAAACCAAAAATTCCAAAAATCTATTATTAAAAAGACTTGACGATTGGACTTTTTGAAAAAATTACCTCGTTGAGTGTTTTGCCGGATTCTTTTTCTAAACAGAGGTTATTCTGAACCTCCCCTTCTCCTATCTTCTATTTCCCTAAATTGAAGTAAATTTAGTAAAGATATTTTGGCTGCCTTATCTACTTTACTTATTTTCTCAGCTCCGCTTTATGAAATTGAATTACTACTGTTCATTTACTATATAATCTAGCTAGGGGTTACATTAAATCCAAATCCAAATCATTTATTCAGTAAATAGGCCGCAATGGGCACTTTTATACGTCATTTTTTAAACTACCAGCGCTTTCGGAAAGACCATCATTGCCAAGAAGAATGCGCCGCAAGAAACTTGGCAGATTAACTAAACAAAACATAATTTTCATTGGTTTTATTACTATATTAATAATGATTTTTATAGATTAAAAAAAGTTATTTATTATCAACAACACAAAATATACATAGATCAAATAATAGAAAATTAACCTAAACTTATAATATAACCTACAAACTAAGACCTAAACTACTTACAACCTAAAAACCCACCATTCCGCGTCGTACCCGGCTCAAAGGTGCCCATAATGCCAGCCGCATTTCCCGCTGTATGGCCAGCGCCACCTGCTGAACCAGGTACGACCCGGAGCGGGGTCGCAACCCCTGTCCCGTAGCCTACGGCCCAGCTCCCACACCAAAGACTTCGCTTCAGCCCCCAAAGGACCAGCCGTCTCGACCGCAAAAGGCACGAAGTCATACGTTGGCTCCAAAGCTGAGTACTTGAGGTGCTTAGATCGCGCGGCATTCTCAGCCGCGGCTCCAGCTGACCTCGACGTACAACCCAAGTGAGATGGCGCGAAGGTACTCACGCACGTCGCATCCCACAAGAGGCAACGTCCCCTCTGCCAAGGAACCAACGTAAGCCCATCTGGCCTCTTTGCCGTCACTACGACTCAACCCCGGAGGCTCCAACACACAGGGCACATTCGCTTGCACCATCGCTCGGCCAATGAGGCCGTTGATGCAGTGATGCCGCGAGAAGCGGCCAGCACACCGCTGACAACTGAGGCTTTTTATAGAATTAAAAACCACACACATAATAAATAGCGTTCTCAATTAAGGAATATAAAATTGGCGATATAGTTAATTGATATTTTACCATCAAATTTCATTACCGCCGCTGTATTTGAACAGTTTTCATTATATTATCATATCGGTCGGAAGATAAGCATGCAGCAATACAGTCGTCAATGTAACGGTCTCGCATGTTGGGTCTCGAAGCAGCGACCCTCGGCTTATCGGAGGGATATCGGGGGTCAACATTACGTACGGTACTAATCTACCGCACAAACGAGCTGCCCGAATTGACTAGCCTATCAAATACTAAATAAATTAAATTGGTTACTTGACTTACGCAAAATCGACGTTTTTGCTGAAGAAATCAGACGAATATATGGAAACATGTAGGTACAATCGCACACCGTATATAGGTAATCAATCTCTTTAGTAACTTGACATGAGATTATGAAATTTGGCTTGAAGTAAGACTACATAGAACAACACAAGAAAATATCTGAAATCCATTGATCCGGATCCGCAAAGAACTATTTTGCATACACAGGACGCAACCGCAACGATTTTACTTTTCTCGTCATTTGCGTCCACCAGTTGCCCGCAACTCTCGCTATTAATTTGTTGTTATACTTACCTAAAATAATAAGTCCTGCATCAATAAAAAAATATTTTTTTTACTGAACACTTGAAATGTGTCAAAACTCAATTTGAAGTAAGAAAGCGCGTAATGAAGTTAATGCAAATAGTGAAAGTTAACAAATTAGTGTCAACGGCAGCGGGTTTTAATAAGCAGCGGGTTTTACTTGTCGCGAATGGCAATTACTCCCATCTTGCGTCACGCGTGGACTTAACGTGTCTAGTTTGAAAAGTCAGTCCGCGTCTCGCTTTTAATGAGTTTTCGTCTAATGCCTTCCTTGCAGAGCAAATTTATGTCATGAATAATAATAGACGCCAGCGGAGCAACGTTTAAATCCCGAACAGGCGTTCGTAGATAATCAGATGAGCCTGTGGAAACATCGGGATAAACACGTTTAAACGAGCCGATGACATGAAAATCTTTCGCGCGCCGTCACGCCACGTCAAACGCAGATATTAACAACAGTTCTGTTCTCTACCTTCAACGTACTTCATACTCATTAAGTACTGGCTGCCGCTGTACTTAGGTACTTTCGAATAACAATCACAGAAGTTAATTGCTTATAAATGATGTTTATTATATTTTAATTTCAACGCGCCGCTACCCGTAAGTTTTTGACTTGAAATTATTCAGTTACCAACTTGTAACTTTCCGCAAATTTTAAAGTACAGTTTCTGTACTTTGAGAGCCGTCCTCATAGTGACTTTAAGTTTGCGCAAAATAAATAAACATTTCTTAAGTTTTTAGTCATAAAAAATGATTAAATAGGTCAGTTTAAGTACTTAAGTGATTCCTGGCTCTAACTTTCTTCTAATATGTTAGCAATTAGCAAATTACAATATGTAGGTATATTATTAGGTACTACTATTCCGTAATCATGATTATAAATTCACAAACCTTACACCATTTTATGAATAAGTAGGTATACAATACAAGGGCATGATCCTTTGCTAATTAAAATCTTTTGTTTTATATTTCGCAATGGTAGGGGTTAGAGTAAGGCGTAAGCTGCAGGCGACAGCAGAATAATTCGTACATGAACTCGATCTAGACTTATTTGGAATTCTATTCGACACGGTCCAAGCAAAGATCTTAAAATTGAGGATAACTAAATCGAGCGATCTTATGTAATTTCTTTATTTTTCTTAAACTTTATACCTACTCGTAGGTATCACTGGTTCAAATTCGCGTTAGGGATGTTATTCATTGCGGGTCGTTTAAAAAGAGCAGGCACGAATGAATTAAAATAGTGAATGAAATATCTCCCGTGTGGTGTCGGGTAAGAATTACACCTCTTCATTTCTTCTGTGGGTGTCGTAAGAGGCGACAAGTTAACAACCTACTACTATTGTACCTTTTTAAGGTTTCCGGGGCCAAAATGGCAAAAACGGAACCCTTATAGTTTCGCCATGTCTGTCTGTTGGTCTGTCTGTCTGTTTGTCCGTCCGCGGCTTTGCTCAGGGACTATGAATGCTAGAAAGCTGTAATTTTGCACGGATATAAATGTGAACTATGCCAAGAAAATAGTACAATACAAAATTCAAAAAAAAAATTTTAACCTCCCATAGACGTAAAGTGGGGGTGATTTTTTTTCTCATCCAACCCTATAGTGTGGGGTATCGTTGGATAGGTCTTTTAAAACCATTAGGGGTTCGCTTAGTAAATTTATCAATTCAGTATTTTTTTTGCGAAATATTCAACTTTAAAGCGCAAATTTTCATGAAAATCGAGGGTCTCCCCCGCCTCTAAAATCTAAACTGGTGGGTGGAAAAAATTCATGATGGTAGTAAGTATATCAAACTTTTACGGAAAACTAGAACGGCTAAGTTTGCTTGAGAATTATTAGTAGTTTAAGAGTAAATAGCAGCGTAAGGTATAAAATATACCTAAACTTGAAAGATTCCGCATAAAATATGACATCCTTAGAAAAATATTAGTTAATTTTCGTTTTGGCTGCGGAACTTTATTTTGGGCGTGTCCGACACGCTCTTGGCCGGTTTTTTGTCAAACTTTCAACCTAAAATTATTAAGTGCCTCCGAAGCGGCGGTAACGTTTCGTGTGCTCTGCAACGCCTACCCCATTTGGGAATACAGACGTGATGTTTGTGTGTGTGTGTGTGTGTGTGTGTGTGTGTGTGCGCGTGTGTGATGAAATCTAATACCTTTAATCGAGCAATTATTGTATTCTTTTTTATTCTCGTTTAGTTTTTTTTGATATTTTGTTTTTTTTCCATTGTATAGTTGGTGTTTTTTAGTGTTATTTATTATTATTTAATTAATTTTGATATAATTGAGAACATTTATACAGGTTTCAGTTGTCTTTTATTAATTTTGACATTTTATAATTTAATTTTTTTGATTCTTCATATCTGAATGTCTCTGTAATTATCATTTTTTTTATTCTTGTATACTTATATATATTTCGGGGATCTCGGAAACGGCTATAACGATTTCGATGAAATTTGGTATGTGGGGGTTTTCGGGGATGACAAATCGATCTCGATCGTGTTTTAGCCCGAGCAAAGCTTGGTCACCCAGGTACTGTCTATGTATGTGTCATAAAATGGATATAGAGTTTTATCTATAGGTAAACCTACACACATAGTATTTAGGTAACTACCTATTTAACTGAAAAGACATTTTTGTTTGCTACAGTTCCTACGAGTAATTAAACAAAAAAACAATACTAGTATTTATTATAGGTTACTTTTTGAAAAAGCACTTTTCCCTTGAGTCACACAGCAAAGCACACACTAAGGTTGCATTAATTTTAACTCTCGCAAATAGCTCATAGGTGCTCCCGCTGAATGTTTAACAACGTTTCGCACACGGCCACAATACAATGCGCAGCTTCAACAGTTCGCTAAAACGTTACAAAGACGCCGACCAGGTTTAATGTAAAGCAGACAAAAGAGCAGGGTTTAATAATTACGTGTATTTTTTCACGTTTCTGTTTAATTTAATTTAATTCGTAATTTGAGATTTTACTCACATTTAGTAGGGCATATATTTCAAATTTGACTGTAGGCAACACCGAGATAATTTAAAAGTTTTTAATGATTCAAAGTTGAAATCAGTTACGCCGTTGTTGCTTTCAGATGACAATATCTAGTCAATACAATGTGATATGTAAATTTCAAATAGCATTCAAATGATGTTATTCCCGTCCCGTAACAAAAATAAAGACCAGTGCGTAGACAGCTCCAAACATTCTGAAGCTTCACTGTTTATTTACATTCCAGATATGTTTGTATATGTTTATACAGAGATATATATTTACACTTCAAATAATACGTAAGGTTTTTGGAGAGAACAATCCCTTCTCGATTGGTAAGCATTGGTGGCGGGGCTAGCAGAGGTCGGTCGCGGCGCGGCCTACAGTCTAATAAATACAGATGTTGCACTATATTTTCTTTCAGTGTGGACACTATTGCTGTATATGTATTTTGAGTTGTGTTAAGTCTAACACATTTGTAACAGTGCAAGAGTAAAACTTGACACTGAAATAGATATTCCTATTATATAGGATGTCCCAGAACTACCAAGTCGCAGTGACACCAGAGGTAGGCCAGCTCAAGAGGAACCTAACTAGCCTCACATGACCTCAGTAAAAGTTGCACGGTTTTCGAGTTATTAAGAGAAGTTTCCCTGCCGGCCGCGCGGCCGCGTTATCAATTCGTTTGGGATATTGCTGTCTTTATTGCTCGTGACATAAGAGCTCGCAGCCGTCCCCCCATGCCTTCCGCAACGACGTCCGTAATTTATATCGAGATAGCTGTAGGCTTTTCAAGATTTGGGCGGTTGAATTTTGGGTTTCGTTGTCCTCATATTATACTAAAAGTATAGCACAGAAATCAATGATATTTTACAGTCAAGATATTCATTATATTTTCTATGCCTGTGAATTTTTCGATTTTTGTAAAAATGCTTTATTAGTCTGTAATTCTCGTGCAAAGTTGACATCTTTTTTTGTCGACTTTTGAGCTCCTGTAATTCTGATATTACACATTTTTATGAAAATCTGAAAATTCACAGGCATAGATATACGTCTAGTCCATACTTACAAAATTTCATCTATTTCTGTTGCCTAGTTTTCAAATGAGACCGGGACTACGTTTGTATGGAGAATGGAACGAAGAGACTTCTCTTAAAGAAATAAAGAATTTTGTGATTTTTCCCCTTGTCTTAACATTATTAGTACCAGCATCGACTTGGAAAGCTCTTATGAACAGTTTTTTTTAATAAGTGTCTTTGCGTACGATTTCACAATACTCTTAGTTTTATGGTTTGTAAGCCAAAATACTATGCCATAAATGAATCATAAACTTATTTGCTAAAACTTTTGAAGACCGTCAATAGCTCTAGTATACAAGTAGCGACCGTGGCACACGTCACGAACACCCATCTCGTGCTTGAAGTATAACTATACCATTAATAACTAAAGTTTTTCGGGGTTTCCTCGCAAATCGGCTACATTATATTTCATCAGTCTTTTTAAATTATCAATAATTGAGTCAATTTGTGTATCTTTCCATGAATTCGTAGCAACAAACAAAAGGTCTGGCCGAGCTGGTCTGCGCCCGCCGGCCCCAAGTTTTCCCAGGGAGTGTTTTAGTGACATAAATTGCCCGCGCCTATTTACATTACGCTGTCGTAAATTAACATATCGTGGGTATTCCCAAGCCAACAACCTGAATAACTCTGAAAAAATTCGCACAATTTATAGAAAAAACAAATGGAACTAGGAAAAGGGTATCACGGGATTCTTTTAATTTTTTTGCGGCCAGTCCTCTCGCTAACAGAATCATTTTTAAATCACTATTATTGTTAAGTCCAAACGAATCTTACGAACATTTTGAACTAGTTAAACAAATGATATTAAGTATAAAATTTCCACTCGTGGGCTTTTTGTACACGGCTTTTCATACCTGTAACCACGATAATTAACAATACAACATTGTGACTTAGGTATAAGTTTGAAAATATAAGAAAATATACATAACATACACTGGAAATACTTTTGAATGTACTTGAAATTATCACTGATCGCATTAGATCGAATCCTTTTAGCTTGCAGTATCAATCCAAAAATCACCCGGCAGTTACGAGTAAGTTTGGTTTTCCGCGGTCGATTTCACGACAGTGTAGCATTTCACACACTGGCTGACAGACCGACCGACGACGTAAGGTTAAGAAAATTACCTACATGTTGAAGATAAATAATGGACGTAAATGCCCCTCAAAGATTATATAAAAATAGAATCTTTATAATAAACCTCA
Source organism: Choristoneura fumiferana (assembly GCF_025370935.1). Lineage (NCBI taxonomy): Eukaryota > Metazoa > Arthropoda > Insecta > Lepidoptera > Tortricidae > Choristoneura > Choristoneura fumiferana. The sequence goes on along the minus strand of NC_133481.1, from coordinate 8,162,800 downwards.
TCCATTAACATCTAAATATTTAAGTAGAAGTTGTCCACGATTTCGTCTGCGAAGAATTCACTTCTATGGGTATTTCCGAGATAAAAAAAGAACCCAGCTACCTTGTGTGTATCCATATCTTTTAAAGCGGTTTTTACGTGATTCAGTAACAAACATTAAAACTTTCGCAATTATAATATATATACTAGGTTAAGCAAGAGGTAGGTACTTAAAAGATGTTTTAAAACTCAATAAGCTTAATTTTAACAAATTCGTGCTGAAATCGTTATTAAGAGTTATTTATATAGTATTAAGTAGGCGTCAATTTCATTCGAGGATTATATATTTTTAACAAGAACGAGGCAAGCTCTCTCAAGTAGGTACCAAGTGCTTGAGATTATTAATCTTAATTAAAAAGAAATTCATCAATTTCTTCAGGCCAATGTAGCCATTTTCAATATTGATGTAAATTATGGCAAGGTCAAAAGTTTCATAATTGCATTTCGTTCGCCTACACGATTACGTCTTCAATTTCCTAAGTTAATTCCTTAAAAAGTTGTCACTGTGTTAGGACGGCCCCTTTCATAAATCTCTATTTACCATTCCCGGCGAGTGGAGAGCAAAGGCTTACGCTGGGACATTTTTCTTCATACGAGTGTGCTAACAAAGTCGAGGCGCGTCAACTTTACGCTAGGGGACTATTTTTTTACAGCTATGCTTTTTACTAGCAGCTGTGAACCTATTATAGGTCATTTTGATTTTTTTTATTTTAACTTGACGCTCGTTAAGTACTAGACTAAGGCATACCGAACGGCAAACCTACCTATTAGTTATGTCACAGACTAATGCTGTCAGGTCGTTACGTGGACACGTTTGGCCACAAATTAAAGCCCATATGCTATGCTAGGTTTCCGATCAATGTAGTTATCAAAAAAGCCACCACTCTCCCCCTCCAATTTGTGCCGAGCTTTTTTAATAATTTGTTCGAAGCGTTTCGCTTGTCCGTTAGTTGCCGGATGATATAGGACAAATACTTAGGATGAGGATAAATATTCTGTTTGACTTAAGCTTCTAATGAAATAAGGAATAAAATATCGACATCAAATTCGTAAATTTTAAACGCCTACTTTGGAAAAATATTTGAACAAAAATCTGCTACAAAAATAACATGTTTTCAATGTGTCTGGAAGTACATATATATCTCAAACCACTATTCAAGGAAAACGCGCTACCATACATTGTCCGCCGGGTCACTCATAAATTTCAATGTACTATTCAGACTTACGTACTTTTAAGTGAAATATCTACTCCATTTGGAGACCCGTCCACCCAAACTACCTGCTAACTTGATAAATTATATTTTTACATTATCCAAACAACTTCACGATTCGAAGCAGACTTGTAGTAATAGTAAGATTCATCACCTGAGAAGAAAGTAGTACCTACCTACATATTATGTAACGATCTATTACTATTCTTTCCTCTGTTAATGATATTTATTTAAAAGGTTTATTTTTAAACTGTTATTAAAATAATTACTTACAACAGAATCCGATCGCGAATGCCTCATAGAAACCCTCCGGCGGCCGCGGGGCTTGTGCTCATTATGAGTCCAAAAATATCAGATTTACGAGGTCTTCTCTTCACACAATAAAGAGTAGCGATTCTTTTATGTAAACGTAATAGAGAAGATTTCGTAGCAAGCTTTTCGAATGGAGCCACGTTGAAACATAGGGCCTAATAAATAATCCGAGCTGTCGGATCGTTTCCCTTTGCCTTAGAGACAGCGCGGCGTCTGCGTGAGATGAGGAAAACCACTGAGATTTGTACCATAAAACCTCCTGTCACCGGAAAACAAGGAATACGTAAGATATCATCTCGAGCGAACTCGTCCGCCCGAAATACAACGCGAGGAAACAAGTGTCATAGTCATAGATTACACTCCTTAGGTTAGTACATATTTCATTTAGGCAAAACTACACTCGCTACGGTCGCCGGTTTCCGGTTCAAATTCATTTTTGTGATTTAGTACTTAACAATGATATCTTTAAAAGACAAGCAAATATTAGTTGTGTATACCTATCTATGTACTGAAACGCGCGCGCCTCATTATATCGAAGTTCATACGACCGAATTTCACAAGACCTATGAATGTAAGGACGAATATCAGAAATTATAGGAACTGAATATTCCAAAAATCGTTTTCGATGAAATGAAATTCGACGAAAAGTTTGTCGACGATTCAAGGGTATACCAGTTTTCTCAGAACTGTGACCAGAAACTATTACACTATATTTATACTTGAAAGCAGGTTAATTGTGTTTTTAAATCCCTTTTTATTGTACCCAGTCCCAGTTACGAATGCAGAAATTGCTGCCATTTTTGTATTAGTTTGATTTGATTCTAAAAGCGGCGAAGCACAGCAACTGACAAATACAAAATATGAATGTTGATTTTGGAATTGAAGTAGAATTACTAACTTAACACCACACCAAAACCACAACAAACGAATGTTTTGAAATTTTAACTAAGTCCACAAATATAGTCATTTGATTACAAAAGTAGTCAAATCCTGTATAGATGATCTTGCGTTAATACTATCTAGGTGCCTAACTGATTATCGAATAACCATTGCAGATACAGTACAACAGTAATGTAATATATAATACGCAACAAATGGCTCACTAACCGGGGTCACTGCCAAATGAGCAATCGATCAGTCAGCTAATGATCATCAGGTCCAGCAGCACATACATTGAATTCTACTTAATTAACCACTACAGGTTCACCCTTATCTCAGTATTTCATAAAATACTACATGAATTACAGCGAATAAATCCCTTTTACCCGAAGGTAGAGCCTATTGATAAAGATTTTTTGCGTCGAATTTAAGCAACTTCGTTAATGCGACGTGCTCAAGTAAGGTTGTTAGCAATCCTGCACGAGTACTCAATAAGTGAGTTTTGAATTAATGCGCTCCCAATCGCGATTACCTGAGCTAAGAAAACGGACCAGCCAGCAGTGTGTTCGTGACTTAATTAAAGCAGACAAAAATGGCTTTCCATTCGTTGCTCACTTCTCCTCACTTCGGAACGAACCTTTGTAGTTGAGTGTGGGTAAATTGGAACAATGTTGACTCGATGGTTTTCGACGAGCCTGCAGGGTTTTAACATGGCAATGGCGGTCATATAAATAGCACATTTGTTTTAATGATGGTCTTGACAGGCAAAACATGGCCAGAGGGCGTTAGTATTGACAGGCCCGTTTGCCCTCGCAGCCTTGCTTTTAATTGTCTTATTTAACTATTAACCTATCTAATTGATTGCATGCTACGTTGGTGAAATAATGAACTGTCAAATGTTAAATTAAGACCTTTTTTAACATTATTTTAAGCAATAAAAGAATTATTATTTTTATTATTTAAACGTGACGCTAATCTCAAAGTTGTTAAAATGACCTCACGATTTATAGCGCCAACCTAGCCTGTGACAGAAACCCTAAAAAACAATGAATTCCAAGTAACAATTTATGTACGGTCGGCCAAATAATTGGTCTATCAATTTTTAAACAAGTTCCTATCAAATGAATATGTCGCTAAAGTCGAACTTTCAAGTTGACAGACACGTCTATTGGCATTATTGTGTTATGACATGCAAAGGATTATCAACTTTAATATTTGGCTGATGGTACTTGCGTGTGAAGACACTATTATATTTACTCGTATGAATCACTGGATACCTAAGCTTAAAAGAAAACAGATACTAGAGAAACTAACCAGTCGTCTTGTTATTATTGAATTCGAGGTAATGAAAGACTGATTGACTTATTTGTCTTTAAGTGCCCTAAGTAACTATCTATCTGTTCACGTTCCTCATACCTAGATATACAAACAGCGTCCAACTTTTAGCGCCTTCTTTTTGCGTCGTCCTTCACCCGGCTTCTAAACGGAGTTAAACAAGATGAATCACGTATCGCACAAATAAACAAACCACACGTCTAGACTCTTGATAAAAAGGATCTTCAAGGATTTATAATCTATTTTTTGTAAAAAGAGGTGCCTTCAAATAACGACAGAGCAAATGTTTTCAGAATTTTGATATTATAGTAGAGTAGACAAATATTTATCGATGTCTAAAGTGTTTCGCTTCAAAATGTGACAACATTGAATCAAAAGTTCCGATTAAATATGTATAGTCGAAGTAACTAAGTAAATAACGTATGTCATTAATTTATTACGTAAGTACTTAATTAAGTCGCGGGCAAAAGCAGATAAAGGAAAAAAGGATTTTGATACACTAGCTACTAGCTGACTTAGGCAACATTGTAGACCCCTGGAGACACCAAAGTTTCACTCCTACCGTAGGTACAGTCACCAGCACCAATATCTGACACAACAAAGCGTGCATAAATATCTGATACGACTCTACTTCTAGGGCCGGTAGGACTTGTCAGATATTTTTGCAAGCTCCGCTGTGGCAGATATTAATACAGGTGACTGTACCTACTGTATTTAATTTGAAAATGAATGACTTGCAAATTCTAAGTTCAGAACGTTTTTAAAAATAATGATTTTGATTAACAAACGTGGATGTTAAGTTTATGCAACAGATTATTTATGTAAAGAACAATTTTTTGTAAAAGTTAAATTAATTACAGCATTAATTACCGGCGCAATTACAGCATTAATTACTATTAGCGGGAACGCTTTCCACTTTTCTCTGATTACATTTACTTTAAATTAAAAACGCCAAGTGTGAGTCAGACTCACGCACCGAGTGTTCCGTATAAAATTGTAGGCATCTATAATATCCAGTGTTAGTAGAGTAAAATGTAAGCAGTGAGGGGTAATTTTAGACGGGTAGGTACATACTAAGAACGGACATAGACGGAGAAAATATTAATATGTTCAGATTTATTGGTTGTGCTATAAGAGCTATGTATCTTTATACCTACCAACTTTCAAGTTTCTGGACAACAGAAGTAACCTATACTCGTAGGTTTTTTAGTTACGGCAATTTGTATGGAAACACCTTTTTAGGGTTCGTAACCAAAATGGCAAAAACAGAATACGAAATCCTTAGAAAAATATTACTTGATTTTTTCGTAATGGCATCGGAACCCTATCTTGGGGTTGTCCAACACAAAAGTATCCTTTAGTTATGTTGACTTAAGTTTGATTTTTTCACTGCTTTAAGGGGTAGGCAGGGTATTTGATATTAAGTTCAGCTTGATACCTACAGAACCTTCTAAAAAAAGGGTCTTGACAGACAGACAGACGAACAAACGGATAAAAAGTGACCTAGAAGGATCCCGTTTTTTCCTTTCCCTTTCTACAGAACCCTAAAAATGTAAACTTGTGTTGCGCTCTTTTAAGATTAAGATTAAACAGGAAGTTCAAGGAAATTTAAATAGCAAAAAGCTTGAAATGTAAACTGCTAGTGGGCGGACGGGGCGCACTATGTATTAGATTCGCTTAAGAATTACAATCCAGATCGACCATAATGGAACATTATTATTGTGTTTACTTAGCTACATAACTTTTAAGCTGATGTCCGCTCAAGTGCCACACAAGTGCAAGTGGATCACAATGCTGAAAAATCTAATAAAAATCTAATAATAATAAATTTTCTAGCACCAAGTTTAGTCTAGTCTTTATTAAAAACAATGTCTTGATATGGGAACGACTAGCGAATTATTTTCAGATAACATCAAACTCAATAAAAAGTATATTTAGAAAGTAGTTATATTTATGTAACGGCAACTGTTAGTAACTAAATTCAACAGCAGTATTATGTGTATTATAACTCTAACAGGTTATAATGCTCCGCAATTCGTTGTCTATATATACCTGATATTTTTTTGGAAACTATAGGTCTACATATTCTGGTTGATGATGATGGAGTAATTTAGTGATGTTAATCCAGGACAAGGTCTAAGTTAGAGCAACATTATCCTGAAAATTGACTCTATATTCCTAAATAATGCAACTTACGTCACTCAGCCGCGTGGCTCTACAAGTTGGTGGTGGTATCTAGCCAAAGCTCTACATCAAATAAAATTGCCATTGCAATAACACCACCCAGGGTATTACGTAAAATGCATTCAGGTGTGATCAACGAGTGCTCGGTCGTTACAACTCTCTTCTATCCGAGGCGTTAGGCCTCATGGAAAAGTTATCGCCTAGGCCTGGTGCACCCTGGGCAACAACGGCTAAATAATTAATTAATAAAATTATTTATTTAATTCCGACTAGGGGGTGGAGAGATGAACCCATGATTTCGATTGTAGGTGATCCAATTCAGCGGCCCATTCTTGGACTCGTAGAGAGGGTGGCGTCCCGCCTTAGGGCGGACGTCTTTTGACGGAATCGAGCCTAAGCCAAATTCCTGCTCATGTGACCCACGCAGAGAAAGGTAAAGGAGCGCCTTTGGACAGAGGCAACCATGCTTTTGGTACCGCTCTGCTTTAACAGTAGGACATGTAGACATGAGAGCCAACGTGAAGGCTCGTAACCGTGGCCGACCGGCCAGCCGGGAACGTTGATCGCTTCTTTGGCTAGGAATAAACCTGTATAAATAATTCGACACCAGCAGGAGCCTGCATTTCCTGGTGTCCAATTAAGAAGCTCCATCCCACGTTCGTGCAGAGGCACCGACTTCAGACTAGTAGAAAATTATTTTCATGGTTCTTTGTAGTCGGTTCAATTCTTTATTATAATTATTTTTTTCACGCTTTTTAGTGTACATAATCCAAGATACAATAGTTTAATGTCAACTGCTGGTCACCTTTTACGAAAGATTGTTTTTCCCGATGCAGAGAGGTTCATTATTGAGGAGTCCTGGTGCTTCACCACCCGTTCCATTTCACCATAATATGCATTACGATGAGCATAAATTGCTTAGCAACTGTGTTAAAGTTATTGAAATTCAACCCGTGAAATACTAGTTATTGAGGAGTCGTAGTACCTCCGATGGTCATCATCAGTTCCGCTTCACCAAATGATGATTTTCAAAAGCAAATACACGAATTACTACTAAATATATCTAAATTACCATAGGTGTCCCTACAATAACTGAAGAGTTCCCTCGATTTCCTTAGGACCCAATCATCTGATCCTGATTTGGTGCTTATGGGACCTAATTTAAAGTATTCCTATACGAACGAAAAAAAATTTTTTTCAGATCGGTTCACAAATGACGGATTTCTGAGGTAACAAACATTAAAAAATAAATACAACCGAATTGATAACCTCCTCCTTTTTTTGAAGTCGGTTAAAAATAGAATTCACTCGTACCAAACTCGACTATGAGTGTAATGAGAAAGTGCCTTATTTAAATGCCTGTACCCTTTATTTGAGTTGGGGCCATCTCGCACCTGAGAGCGGGGCTTAAGGAAAGGATGCTAAATAAATATTTTCCAAATGGAAGGGATAAAGGGGCACGCTTCAGCGATAAGTTTCTTCGGCGGACGTATTCCGGCCGGTGAACCGTCAACGAGCAAATTATGTAATCATAATAATAACACATTATTTTGCTTTAATTGCCCAAACGAAGAATCCTTATTAATTGGGAAAATGATTTACATGAATTCAAAGGTACTTATGAACTCAATTTTGTCTATGTTATTACACAAAGCAAATCTAGTCTCAAATAATTCAGCCGTTAAACGTATAACTAGGAGTGGTGATCCATAGACGAGGGATTTTCCTAAAGGGAGGCCGGGGGCCTCAACTTACCAGCACAAAAAAAACTTAAAACCAACATTTAGGTACGTATCTCAAGGTACCAATTTAAATAATTAGTGCAATTTCCCAGGAAATCACTGTTCCAACTAAGTCTTATTTCTCCATCTTGGTGGCGTTCCAAATTTAAATTCTACACAAAGTTCCTTCAGCTTCAGGTATCTTTACGAAAGGACTAAGTGCGCCAGTCGCAATGTTCTTAAGTTTTAATTTATAGTAAAGGCATGTTGTGGTTTTATAATTATTATTTTCAAGCTATATCGACTTGTCCTGAATAAGCCCCCAGGTAACGTGAACAAGCAAGCCAGTTTGCGTAGGTTCCGACAACATTTCTAATTAAGGAATTTGTTGCTATTGGGTGTTTTGTGTTCCACTTCACGTGTAACCTAATAGTGTTTGACTTGATTACATTATAATTTAGCGGGTATTCTTAACGCGTATATACTTAAAATTACTTAATATCTGGAGGTTTACAAAGGTTCAGCTGTGCTTTGCTTGCAAGATTAGTCCTTACCAGAATCTCGCATTTTAGAGAAATTCTAGTTGGAACTATACGTATATAATATACATTACCTAAAGATAAACGTGTATACGAGTATATATAATATTCATCTTCAACCGAAATCATTACATTAACTTTCGGTAGATCTCAACCTTGATTAATTTATCATCGTCCATTTTATTTCGGAACCCTAACAAAGTGATTTTTCGAAAACTTTAGTAGAGCTTTTAAACCCTTTCCAACACTTAAGTGAATTAATTTCTGATCTCTGTGAAGACAATGGATAGGCAGAAATTGTTTTACTCTTTAGTCGGTTTTCAACTAATTACAACTTCGAGTATCGTAAGGATTGTCGCTTAGGTATGAGAATACATTTACGGACTTAAGGTATATTAATTAATTAATATATGTATTAATAACCGAACCATTGTGCTTTTTTCCATCATCATAAACATTATTTTTAGCTCTCATCAGATTGCTTTGAATGTAGGTTTATATGTACAGTCACCAGCACCAATATCTGACACAACAAGCATGCATAAATATCTGATACTACTTTATTTCTAGGGCCGGAAGAACGTGTCAGATATTTTTGCACGTTCCGCTGTGACAGATATTTATGCTGGTGACTGTACATTATGCATCAAGGATTTTCGAAAAAACCTATTTCTTCGCAATTGTTTATTCTCATGTTTCAAATTCAAATGCAATTAAAAAAAAACTTAGTAAGAAGGTAATGCTTATAAAACTCTACCTTGCTACGGGATGCTCCAGGTCGAGATGAGATACGCAGAGACCGTGATTCTTGCCTGAGCTGCAAATATTACGACGCAGTTGCAAATATTATCATGATCGTGGTTTATTATTTGTGGACTAGTGGTGTACAATAATAGTACATTACTGCCGAGGCCGGGAAACAGCAATTCGTGGATGATAACTCTACTCATCCACGAATTGCTGTTTGGCCGAGAAGTGTTTTTATTTTTAATTTGTGGCAGTCTATAAGGAAGAACTTCGTGTACTATGTTAATGACAGCTTGACGGATATTTCCAAGCATATTGGAGAGTATTGTGTTGTACAGTATGTGTATTGTAAACTCCTGCTTTTTCTCCATAAGTAGGTAAAGCACGCATTTTTCAAATCGTTAATTCTTCTGAGAAAATTAATTACTTACATGGAGTGAAAAACTATTAGCAAGGTGGAATAGAAATAAAATATAACAGAAGTATTATAAGATTAGATTTTAAACCTAAAATTGATAAAAGTGGCTCCAAAGCGGTAACGTTTCGTGTGCTCTGCCTACCCCATTTGTGAATACAGGCGTGATGTTTGTGTGTGTGTGTGTGCGTGCGTGCGTGCGTGTGTGTGTGTGTGTGCATGTGTGTGTTATTAGATTGTTTTTATTCGACTGGATGGCAAACGAGCAAGTGGGTCTCCTGATGGTATGAGATCACCACCGCCCATTAAACACCTGGTATTGCAGATGCGTTGCCAACCTAGAGGCCTAAGATGGGATACCTCAAGTGCCAGTAATTTCACCGGCTGTCTTACTCTCCACGCCGAAACACAACAGTGCAAGCACTGCTGCTTCACGGCAGGATTAGCGAGCAAGATGGTGGTAGCAATCCGGGCTGAGATGGCATATTTCTAGGTAATACAAGATTTAATTAATACATGGAGAGAAAGAAACTGTACGGAAAAAATAGGCTAGCTGAGTAGTATGTGTTTCAATAATAAATTTCTTCTATTAATATAAGTACACGTAATAAGAGGAATATTTATTATATTTTGTAATAAGAACGAGGCTCAACCCTAACAATGGTATAATCCGAGGAGCAGCCTATCTCCGCCGTACATCTTGTAGGCAATAATTTTGCCCAGATTATTTTTCACTCCTGGCAGCGAGTTTTAATGTCTTTTGAAATAAAATTAAGTTTGTCTCACCGCTTTCGCTCCGTTCATTACAGGTTGTTACGTTTACTGTATTTTTATTTTTATCGTGAAATAACTAAGTATAATTATTGTCTACTTTCACGGTTAATACACAAAAAGCATATTCAGTGCCGTAGGGGAAAAATATTTTATTCCGAATTTGCTAATTCTCAATTTCAAAACTCCGATTTGCACAATTCCTAAGAAATATAATTCCAATTACTTAAAAACACGAAATTTCTTTTTCCGAATTTCAAAATATCGATTTTTTAATATCCGATTTTTACAACTCCGAAGAATGAAAGACACGAAATTATATTGGCTCGAAGTAGAGTATTCCGATTATCAATTTTCCGAAAGGTCATCGCTAATTCGGAAATATGATATTCGGCAAAATAAACTTCGTGGTTTTAATAATCAGAATCTTGAATTTCGAATCTCGAATTAATAATATCAACAAATTTAGGTGATTTGACCTGCATAGGTTAGGTTAGGTTAGAATTGCGTCAAGGCGCGAAGCGCCTTAACTGCGCGGAATAGGAGCTTCGCCAAGCGGAGCTCCGTCAACCTTGTGTCACATTGCTGAAAATGAATAACAGTTACTACTGTTTTAGGCCAATCTAACCTACATAGCTACTAGCTTCGTTAATAAGTCGGGATTTATTACCTATTTTAGTAATCGGAATTCGTACTTTTGCCATTTCGGATTATTATTGAGTCGGACTTCTTATTTTTCGGTATATTAAAATTCGGAATTTTGAAAATCGTAATTTTAAACCTTAGATATTTTTAATTTTCGGAATTATAAAAATCGGTTTAGTTATTAAAATTTAGTTTTTCGTATTTATGTAGTGTACCTACCCGTGCCGTAGCGTGGGTATCAGCCACCCGGGCCGAAGAAAATTTTACAGCCCTTTTGTTTAGGTTATAAAAAAACAGAATAAGTAATGGAAAATTTGGTGTTCATTCTAACCAGTCCAAATCGTAGGTGCGACAAAACTGTGAAATATATTATTATCTAGAGATTATTCAGTATTAAATAATATTGTAACGGATAACTCACGTCTTAAACCAAGTTTAGCTCGACATGTTTCGGGCTATTTCGTAGCCCTCCTTCTCAGGAGCACGCGACTCGGCGGCTGCCGCAACACGCACACTACGCGCCACCGCTCTCGTGAAACATGTCGAGCTAAACTCGGTTTAAGACGTGAGTTATCCGTTACAATATCATTTTCATCACACTTGCTCGTAAACAGTGTCGTAACATGCAAGCTACCTTGGTTGCAACCCCCCAAATAAAACCCTCGACCTTAATATGCTTGTCATGAAACCCGTGGTCGGTAAATGAGCCAGTGCCCGTACTAATGCTGCTGCGCGCGCTGCTGCACGCGCACCCCCTCCCGGAGCTCGGGCACGCAACAGCAGGGGAGGATGCTGGCGCTGCCCTAGAGCGCAGCCTAAGGTATCGGCAATGAAGCAAAAATAATATTTTGTCTTACAAATCAATAATGTGATGAAAAACATTGTATGTCGCACGGGCGGTACTAGAATTACGAACATCGATTCTAATTGACTCTCGTTCGTAATTCCTTATTTACCGCCCTTAGACACAATGTACTATTAATATGAGTGAGTCTCATGGTAGTTTCATGTTCAAAATTATTCAGTATTATTTATTATGGATTATTTTCGTTTAATTTTGTGTTTTTTTAAAGATATATTATATTGCTTCCGATTTGACGTCCCTCGTCCGTCTCCGTAGATTGATCCATCGAAATAAAAAAGTAACTACTTACCTATAAAATTGTGAACTGTTATGACTAGTAGACGTACAGTTTGGCTAAAGATAAAACATTACAGGTAACTATTCACACCTTGTAAACTCTTGCAGCAGCAAAATGATCACTTGCACTCTGCTGTACTGGACGATCTGTGAAAATTAAAAGAAATATCAATTACTCAAAATCTCAGTCCCGCTACGGCAAAAGTTACCGCCATCCGTTTTTCTTTTTTTTTATTTAAAAAAGAACACAATATCCAATCGCTGAAGTGCAAGTTGGATACCACAACAGTTGCAGCTGGGATACAAATAGACGCACTGACTTATACCAAAGAACATCTTTGGCAACATATTTTCTTATATTTGGTACCAAAATTAACAACGGCTTGCACGAAATGATTATTTTTAACTCCTTATAAATATGCAATAAAGAGTTTACCTACACACACACACACGTAGTACATTTAAACGAAAACTTTTCCTACCTTTCAAGTTAGGTAGCTACAAACTTAAAACAAAATAAGTTTCCGTTTGCGCTTTCGAGAAATTACCATGAAATTAAAACAATGTCCGTTTTAAATCGTTGTCAAGTTAAATGCAAGTGATTATTTCCGGAGCTATAACTTCAAACAGGATTCGCGGTGAAATAAAGGAAAAAGTCGTTCAGTAAATGGCCGGCCATGTTCGACAGCGTTTCGTTCGTGACCCAATTAAACCGGCTCTCATTTCGCGGAACTTGAAAGGAACCTCCCGATTTTGAATTACAATGATCACTGATGAATTCGAAGCAGCTAGGCACAAAGCACCCTCTTTATTTTCATATTGTTGTCTTAAGGAAATGACAAAAATCAGTTTAATAAGGCACACAAACGAGCATAATTAATTTACCGTCCCGTAGTGGGTAGCTTTCCTCGTCAACGTCGCGGCGCACTCTATTCGTAAGGTCGTAGATTGAGTTTGCAATATTGAATAATTGACTAGTTTTTACAGCGAACCCTTCAAGGGATAATATAACAGTTTGTTGTTGTTACCCGACACTCCCGTTATTTGTGACTGTTACATAATATATGAGAGACAATGGCAATCCATCGCTGTTGGTTTGATGTGTTAATAAACGACGTTAGCGTAAAGGCTGTTTAGGTTGGCGTATTAAAGTTGCTTTGTCGTCGTTGTTTGTCGGAAGACGGCTATGTGTATCTACATGCTTTCAATTAGTAGCCTCAAATCACCAAGAGACAAGTGAGTAGCATTCTGGTTTCTCTGCTAGAACAACTCAAATTGAACAAATACGAATCTACGAGTATGTTTTTCTAACCTGAATAGAATGGATAGAATCACTTCGTTGTATATCTGTCTACAAATTATAAAACTATAGGAGGGTACGAGTATAAGTTTTTTCATAGAAATTCTTTCTAAAAATTCAGAATTACAGAATTCGATAAGACCCGACGCTTGATCTTAAAGTAGGTAAAGGAGAAAAAAAAACATACAAAATCATTAAATTGGCATTGTTAACTTTCTTTGCTACTCTTTTTTATCTTATTTTCTTAAAATATAGATAATTTCAAGATACTTATTTGAATATCTTGGCATAAAATGGCATAGTTACAATTTAATATTTTTTTGAAAATATCAGTTAGGACGTCTCGTTAATTACACATGGCGGCTGAAACCAAGAGTAAAGGCTAAGTAAAATAATATTTAAAAAACGATCTAGTTGTCAATGTCAATAGATGCTAACTGTCTGTGTCACATTCAATCGGATATTGTTTTGTTCTCAACTCAAAACTATATTGATATAGAGTAGAGATAAACAGATAGGTTAGTCTGAAAAGAATCATATTATGCCTATTGAATAACTACCTCTCTGCGAATTGTATACAAACTATGATACAATTTTATTTTAACTCATGTAGCAGGTATTTCACCATTGATTGCCACAGAAAATAAGAGCTAACTAAAAACTAGCTTTACTACCAAGCCTCATCACATAATAATAAAAATAAGATTAAAAATAACCTGCATTAAATTTAGTAGTTAACGCGATTTTCGGAATAAACTATTAATATTTTTTCTTTATTTGGAACAGTTACGAGTAAGCTACGGCGTCTTTCTCTAAACATCTATCTTTCTACGTCAGTAGTTGTAATAGGCGCGAGTAGGGACTTAATCTCTTCAGGTTCATATCATAGTCATTATGATTGATCTCTTTGATTTGTATAATATTACGTTTTAATTTATTTTTTATTTTCAATTAATTACTCATTAGGCAGAAACCTGCTAGAGTACATTCTGTTTTTTATGTCAATACCTACTCTTTGGCTAATGTCAAACATGTATGTGAGAACTGACTGACATCAATGTCTGCCTGCTACCTGCGGGGGTAGGTACTACGAAATTCGAAAATCAAAGTCAGATTATTAGAAAGAAAGAAAAATATTTAAAGAAAGAAAGAAAATATTTATTCGTGACAAACATGAGAACAATGGATAAAAAATAAATAAAAGAGAAAAAAATAAAATAAGTTATGCATGTCACGAAATGGTCCCAAATCAGCAATCTGCCGGTCTTGCGAACGGCGCTGGTCTTCCTTTGAGGTCATCATACATTTAAAAAAAAACACAATAAAACAATGAAACCGATACAATTTCCAGTAAAAAAAAATCTATATATTAAAAGTAAAACGATATAAAAATTACAATATTATCAATTGATGTTAGTCAACCTACAATAACTCTGCAATGAAGTGACAACAGTAGAAATCTAAAGTTTGTTTGTGGCAATACTGATTTATAGTCAAACAACACGTTTTGAACTTCTGATTAGGATTAGATTAAACAGGTCATCGTTCATCCACCAATGCTATTACTTCTTATATTTCGTTTTCTATTATTTTTTTACCGTTCAACAGCAAAACTTACTGGACACTGGATATTTAACAAAAAAACAACGACACCAACTTTTAATTATTATTAGATTAAATATCCATATACTTTAATATGTATTAAAACGTGCGAACAAATATCTATCTACTACTTATCACGTGCCGAAATGGCAAGTTTAATAAAGATTAATTGATTTATCTTCGAAAATGACGACCTCCCATATAAATTTTCATCCCCTATTTCACCCCCTCACAGGTTGAATTTTCAAAAAAGCTCAAACAAATATAGATTTATTTCGTATTAAGTGCCTAAATGCCAAGTTTCATTGTTTTATCTTCGACAGCGACGAACTTCCACCATATAAACTTTCATCCCCTATTTCAACCCCTTAAGGCCTCTTTTTCGCAATAAAAGATAGCCTATGTTCTTTCCCAAGGTCTATTCTATCTCTGTACCAAATTTCATCAAAATCGGTTCAGCGGTTCAGACGTGAAAGCGTAACAGAGAGACAGAGTTACTTTCGCATTTATAATATTATAATTTATAATATATAATATAATAATATATAATATAATATAATATTACAAGTAAGTATAAGTATATAAGTAATAATTAATAAGTATGGATATTTAATCTAATTATAAATACTTCCTGTTGATCAGTAGGTACAATTAGGTACTAGTTCAATGCCGGCTACCAAATATTCATACAATTTGAGATCAATTGGAAGTGCCCACCGCAGACATCCGCTAATCATCTGAATGGTGAGGTGCACGACATTTTAGCTGAATTTATAGCATTATGGCTTCGGATAAATCGACGAGTTAGCGAAGAACCGGGTGCCGTGAATACGTTTTATTAATTGAACGCCGAGGCTCAAGTGACAGCCGCTTCAGCGAATCAATGGCCCCTTTTGAACGTCTGCTGCGTTTAGCCAGACCTGTCATAACCATCACCCTCGGGAGCTTGTACCAAGTTAAATACTAACTTGTACAGTCTGGGAACGAGAAAACGTGGTTCCTTGACGAATTAGGAATGTTTATTTGATTTCGGTACCTATTCATTTTAGAAGTCAATACTCAGCCAAAGCCTCACCAAATATTTTTTTAACAAAAAAGTAAAACCGACTCCAAAAAAATTACAAAAAATGGAACCGACTACAAAACCCTTGAAAATATTTTTCTAGGTACCTACTAGCTCGAAGTCGGTGACTCAGCACGAGCCAGCAGGAGTGGAACAATATTCGTCTGCCTCACCTAAATACTATGGGTTTCAATCCCTCCAGCTGGGTCGTGCTGAGTCACCGACTTCGAGCTAGTAGGTACCTACCTAGAAAAATATTTTCAAAGGTTTTGTAGTCGGTTCCATTTTTTGTTATTTTTTTGGAGACGGTTTTACTATTTTGTTAAAAAATCCTTTTTTCTCACTTTTTAGCCAAAGTACATCTCACAACGATTCCATTAAGCCCAAACACTGCTTAGTTACGTTGTTTTATAACAGTTCCGTTGCCTTCCAGCTTCAGCATCAGATCAGTTCGAAAGAATCATTAACTTAAAGCTTCTTCTTAATCGCTTATCTAGGTATATTAGTCATGATCGTTTATAGACGAGCGAGCATTACCTACTTAGCTTTGACGAGTTCCATTGGTCATCTACGGTCTTCTTCATCAGGTCCAGTTTACCAAATGATACTTTCTGAATGTAAATGCTTATCTTAATGCTAAAAATGCTAAAATCACCATAGGTGTGCCTATAAAATTTGAGGTTTACCTTCGATTTCCCTAGGGTCTCATCATCAGATCTTGACTTGATGACAATGGGACTACCCCAGAAAAGTACTCTTTCGATTAAAAAAAGAATTTTGAAAATCAGTTCACAATTGACTAAGTAATCGGTGAACATACGTAAAAAAAATACAAACATTGGATTATAAAACCTTCTCCTTTTTGAAGTCGGTTAAAAATATATTGTACCTAAAATATATATTAATTGTACCTAACAAAGTAGGTAAAAGTCTTCAAATCATTTATTTGTTCTTTCAAGATTCTGCTGGATGGAGAAACCGTAGGTTCTGTCCAAAGGCTTATTTAATGTTAGTACCTATTTAATAATAATAAACATTTTAAAGCCAACACTAACAACAGCCGTTGCTTGCTAGATAAATGAACAGCGTCCGACAAATTGCCGAGTCGGCTCTTAGAATGGCTCATCTTGCGACTCGACATTGTGACTCTAACAAAGGCTCGCGTAACGAAAACTAACACAGCATAATACGTTTATGTAGGTAACTAATACCTCTCTACCACGATCATGCGATTTTCATAATCCTAATAACCTAAGGAAATAGTTAAGTAAGTAATCCTTACTGTCTATAGGGATCACCAATTAGTTTCCGTTATTAGGGGTCCAGTTTTTAAAATAAAAATAACATCGCGGTCCGTTTTACTTGAGTTTATGTTATTTACAAAAAGTAACAAGGATTTTTTTAACATATCAATGTGAATAATGAAATATTTACTCAATAATACAAGTTACTGTTTACTTCCAGTCCGCACAAAATAGGCTGGCGGTCCGGACCCGGACCGCGGTCCGCCATTTGGTGACCTCTGAGGCCGTATTGCCTAATGCTTCTGGCAGTCGTGATCACATACAAAATTTTCGCATACAAAAACTGTCACTTGATTGCGATCGCGAGCGTCAGAAACGGTAGACAATACGGCCTCTGAGGCTGTATTGCCTAACGTTTCTGGCGCTCGCAATCGCAATCAAATGACAGATTTCGCATACAAAAACTGTAATTTGATTGCAATCGCGAGCGCCAGAAACTTTAGGCAATACGGCCTCTGGTCTATAGGTACGTCCATTTGGTTTGTTACCTCTTCACGTTTAAACCGCTGAGCCGATTCAGATGAGATACTTTGAAATCGTGGGAATGGGAAGGATATAGTGTACAAATTGCATAGTTTCCGCGGGATAGCGCTATTGACGAAATTTGGTATGAAGAGATAGTTTGAGAGCCTGATAGTTTATCCTGAAAAATAGCATAGTTTACGCGGGAAAGTGATAAAGGAATTATTCGCCGATGAAATCGCGAGCAATAGCTAATCATATAATCATAAAAGGTACCTAACTAAGCCTTCGAATGATTCGGGCCTAAGTTAAAACTATGATCGTTGTCATCAATATTTCCGTGGGGTAATTATAAAATGGGGTAAATATTCAAATATTTCCAATGCCACGTTAAATATACAAACTCGTCATTCCTCAGACCCTTTCTTTCTGAAGGGCAAAGTTGAACTCCGGATAACTGTCGTTAGTGTTAAAGCCGTTAAAGGTTACCGTTCGTTTGTCGACCGGACTAAGGGGAAGGTAAACATACACAGTCACCAAAATGTCTATGTTCTAGAAAATCGCGCAGTACGTACGTATTAGGCTGAGTTTCAACGAGATGTGCGAGGATGTGTGGCGAGGAATATTTATGTTTTTCATGAACCTAGAAACGCTTAACCTCTATTACGTCGCTCTCGCTAATTTACCTCTCGCCCTCGTTCAGCTGTTTCCACCACAGATATGTGCTGTGCGAGGATAGTTAAATGAAGCGTTTCTATTGGTTCGTGAAAAACGCATTGTCGCACGTCTCTGGTGGAAATGCATCCTTAAGTGCTAAAATAGTGATACTTACCTAGTACGAGTACCTACCTGACTGATTGATTGACTTGAATGGGCATGGTTCAAGTTAAAGTTTGAATTCCAACAAACTTCAAAGTAGTTGCCTCGCCACCATTGTTTGCTCAAGAGTGTCCAAGCACGATACTCGAACGCCGAATATTAGAATCAGAGTATAAATTGAAACCGGGTGCAGAGCTAACTTTGAATAGAAAGACAACATTGCGGATCGTGTTGAAATATTCCCATCGAGCATGTGCATGCATTCACGGGTATGAAGGAAGAATATGTGGTAGTTTGCAATTTTCCGCCCGGCTGCCCTGACTTTAGACCGAGCTCTATATGACCTCGAGGAAGATTTATGTCATGTTTCGTGCATGATGCTAAAACATTTGTCCGCTAATGCGCTTTATGATAAGAAATGAAAAATGCATTGTTGTTCCCTGGAACTCCCTACGAATTGTTACGCCTACTTGCGCCTACTATTTACCTACGACCCTAGGTGCTAACGTCGCGTAAGTTGCACACCGATCATCTGGCTAAGTTAAAAAATTATACCTACCTAACTACAAATTATTTACCTATCAGTACCACTACCATGAGTTTACAGTGACCGTAGATAGCGACGGCGTAAGTTATTTGTAGAGGCGCTGTACAATTCTCCATACAAATAATTTACGCCGTCGCTATCGAGTAGTCACTGTAAACTCATGGTAGTGGTACTGCTACGAACCTATCTGGCACAGCTGATATGTGATGACAGTATGATAACATTTATTTTTTATGTGATAGTAAAAAAATATATGAAAATGTAGGTTCTACTTCATACAAGTAAGTACCTATGTACCAACAGTAACGTCTAACTAACTACGAAGTGCAAAATTCGAACTTCGTACCTGGCCTTCCAGCTGACGCAAATACTGTTTAATATGAGAGTGAGAGGGACGATACGATACGAACTTCGAATTTCGTAGTAGCCCAGCAGCAGGGCTACTACGAAACTCGAAACTCGAAGTTCGTGTCGTACGGTCCCTCTGACACTTATACTATTTAGTACAAGAGCGAGACGGACGGTACGATACGAACTTCAAGTTTCGAGTTTCGTAGTAGCCCTGCAGATGCTCAGGGAGCATTTTCGTTGCGTAACCCGAAGAGTGAGAGAAGCGTAAGTTGGTAGGTATGTCTTCGGAGGCAGCAGGATCATCACATCGTATGTTTGGCTAGAACCCAAGACATTCCATTTCATTTTTATTTCAATCCATGCAAAATAGTCGTACCGACGGAATACAATACCCGGCCATAAAGATTGCACATCGGTATTTGGAAAGAGACTCGGCTAATTCGTAGAGCGTTGTCTCACACTATATAAGTGGCGTTTGACAGTCGTTGTACAGGTGCATTCTTGGTGCAATAGAGTAGTGGTACAGACGCATTTAGATGAAAATATATAAAGAGTTGTTGAAACTCTCCAAAACTTTAAATTGTACGACGGCATCTTTAGGAAAAAGAGGGAACTATCCATTTTCTAGTAGTTGCAACAGCTCTCTATAATATCCGAAGTTTACATTTTTTTTTGTTTTTTATTAAATAGCTGAAAAACGAGCATGCGGGTAAGTGATCACCGCCGCCCATGGACACCTACAGCATTATTAGGACTGCGTTGCGTAGCCAGACTAAAGGGGAGAGGGAGAGGAGGAGGGGGAGAGGGGAAAGGGGGGAGGGGAGTTGGGCCTCCGGATCTCCCACTCACCGGACGAAACACAGTAGCAAAACTACTATTTCACGCCGGTATTCTGTGGGAGCGTGGTACTAACCCGGTCGAGCCGGCCCATTCGTACCGCAGCCAGCAAGTGGCTCCAGTGAGGCTCTACCAAATAAAACACACATGTCATTAATTTCAAGTAAACTAATTAAGTCCATTAAGCTGCAGTACCTATTTAATCGATATAAAACATCAGTTAATAAATAGGATTATTGATGGACGGTGGCCAGTGTTCGGATATCGTCGTGAAAAGCCAATTGTCTTTTTCCGAAGACCGATGTGCAATCTTTCTGTACCTACCCAGCTAACACACCTGGCATGCTCAAATATAACACATTTCCACTTCTCAACTCAAAATTATCATCTTCACACAATGTCATCTGAGTGTAGCACTAATAAGCCCGTATCGTAATGGAGCCTCTACGGATATATATTATGTGCGCTAAATGAAAGTTCCACGAGCTCAGCGGCATAAATCATAATTTGTGATGCACTGCGGCGCCAAGATGCAGCATATCTAAGTTATTCGCTTTGTACAAGCAATTTAATATGCGCACAGTAAATAACATCTTATGTAGCGCTAACCGACGGACCGCGGCATAATAATATGATTAACACTGGATTATTCAGACCAGACATTTTATGACTATGTACAGTCAGACTTTTCGGTAGGTATCTTTACGACGACGCACCTACTACTATCAATCTTTAAGAATGTTATTTGCATGGGACCTAAAAATTAAAAATCTAATTGTTTGCTGACCGATAAACATTTTGTTTTTATTATAGTCTTGGTAATAATTAATTACATTAATACTAATCTAGGTGGTTTTTGCAGCAGCTATTTTTAAGTATGTATAAGCGAAAGTTGTAGTTTGCAGAAGTTATCCGAGTACTAAAAAGCAAAATTGTAACCTACCTAAATATGAACATTAAATATATTTTGCTGTCAAAAAATTCGATGTTTGATGATGTTTGCTTAATCAAGCACAAATAACAAGCCAATAGTAAACTTTCGGAGTGAATATCTCCGAAAATATTCACTTTATAAAAAATGGTTTAGGCAAACCATAATTCATTTTCAAATACCTATCCAACGATACCCCACATAAGTGAACAATAAAATCATCCGCACTTTTATAGGTACTATCAGCCAAATAATGTGGTCCCTAAAGTTGAAAATCGTTTGCATGTCATAAAACAATAATGCCAATAGACGTGTCTGTCAACTTGAAAGTTCGCCTTTCGCGACACATTCATTTGATAGGAACTTGTTTAAAAATTGATAAACCACTTATTTGGCTGATGCTACCTACCTACCCTAAAAAAAAATGTTCTTTTTTATTTCACCACTGTGTCGGCGTGACTGATTATGTACCTATATTTCTAGTACTAACGGTCTCTGAGCTTAACTGCGGGCAGACAGACAGACAGACGTACAGACATAGCGAAACTATAAGGGTTCCTAGTTGACTACGAAACCCTAATAAAGAATTATTAGGTATGATGTGCGTTAGTCATTATTAGCTGTGCACTTATAAAAATGCTTTACTTTATTTAACATAAATAGCGGTACGCCATGATATACGAGTATATTGCAGTTTATTAAGTAACTAGAGATCCTTCCGGGCTTCGCACGGACAAAATAAATAAACCGGCCAAGTGCGAGTCGGACTCCTGCACGATGCGTTCCGTGGTTTACTAATGTTTCGGCTAATAACGTTTGGCAACCTGTTTCATTTCGCAACTTTTCATTTCCCAACTGTTTGATATTTCTGAAACTGTAAATATTTCAGGATTTTTATAAAACTAACCTAACCTAAAGGTTTCTACACGATGGCCCTGAAATAAATCTTGAAATATTTACAGTTTTAGAGTTTGCGAAATGAAAAGTTGCGAAATGAAACAGGTTGCCAAACGTTACGTTGCGAAAAGGCAGTAACTCGGGGTTCCGTGCCTATATAACATTAGACATTAGCAAAAAAAAAAACTTTTGTTGTATGGAAGCCCCCCTTAAATATTTATTTTATTTAAATTAAAACAATAATAGCTGAAGAAGTGGAAAAAGCTGTAAATTCCCAAAAAAGAGACAGCTGCCGGCTCAGGCAACATCAACAACGAATTCCGCTTAGAAAACAAAAACGCCCTTGTACCAATCCTTACGTACCTGTTCAACGAAGTGATACTTACAAAGCGAAAACATAACAGACCAGTAGACAACCAACTTCCACAATAATACTTCTACACAAGTAAAGAAGGATGATAAAAGCAACAAAAGCAACTATAGACCAATCAGTCCAACGTCTACAAAGTTTTTGCAAAAGTCATTTTCGATATAGAATAACCAATTAAAATCTCAATGTAAGTGAAGTTTATATATCTTCTTTTTGAGAAAATAAATGTTCTTAAACCTGAAACCTGAAATCGCTGGACGAAAATCAACCAAGACAGCAAGCTGGATTCAGAAGCGGATACTCAACCATAGACCATATCCAGACAGTGCGTCAACTACTCGAGTATGGCACTTTGGAATAATTTAGCATTCTAATAGTGAAAGAATTTTTTAATCTGTCTAGTAGGTAGTTTTTGAGTAACTTAATTCGTAACAAACATCCAAAAATACAAAAATACAAACATACAAAAATCCGAAAATCCAAATCTTGCTTCTTTATAATACTAGTATAGAAGTATAGATAAGTTAGTAATAACTTAATAATCATTTTGAGTTGAATATCTTGCTGTGCAATCAGTAATTTTGATACGAATTCGCTTTTTTTTTGGAAAAAAATGCTTTTTTTATCTGCGTTTAAATACTACCCAATTTAAAATAACCGCGTCGCGTCTCATTCCTCTTTCCTGCTCCATTATGAGACCGCATCATCACTTACCTATATAACCTATTCATCAAGATTATTTCAATTAAAGCAAAAAGCAGGTGATGCTGCAGCATCAATTCAAGATGTTGTTGCAATATCAGATCACACAACAGATTGAAGTAACAGGATACCAAAGCAGTCGATCTAATCGGCTCTACATTTGTAATAAAAAAAAATATTTTTAAAAGTAAGGAAAGGGGCCCCCCGCCAATCGCATTGCCTAGGGGCCCTGATAGGGTTAATCCGGCCCTGAACATTATGGACGTGTATCATATCATACATATTTTTGTAACTTTGGCCGTAACGATCTTTTTAGTTGACTGGACATGTCTCTTATGAACATAGAACAAATTTTATGACGTTGAGATATACAAAAATATTGACAGCGTATAGTAACAAACGAACAGATTGTGAGCTACAGTTTAATTTCTGACCACAAGTGCCTAGAGCGAACATAATCACAGACTAAAAAGCTTGGCGAGGTCTACTTCAGGACCCAAACGGTGATGGGATAACCCATGCTCTTTGCGGACTAAACATTTCCGTCCCACGTCCACACATATTTTGACAGATTAATCAACGTTTCCTTTTTTCCAGATCACGCGTCATTGAGACAAAACTTGCCTAATCAGGAAATTTAGTTCTACTCCACTTCCAACAATAGAAAGACGAGACAATAGGGCAGACATGGGGGTTGTCAGTTGATACTTTACGCTAGCCATGTGTGGCAGCAACTAATAATGTGTCCTGATGCTCCGCCATAAAGCTGGTAATACATCGGTTTTGTATAATCGAGGAGGCAGGCAAGAGCCCTCGGTCGGACAGTGCCCTATTCGGTTGCACGTCGGACGCCTCTCGACCCAATAGGCATCGAAACTGCCACTAGCAAGGCTAATTATGTAACCGTCATTTATAGTGTTAATCGGTTTGTGAGATTACGAAGGGATGTGAGTTTTTGAGAACAGGTCAAACAGGGTTAATTAACAGAATAAGCAGGAATTCAGTCGTTATAAAAACAAATTACCATTTGATGGCTTATTTGTGCTCGAATCCATAAAAAAACCCTTTTCCTGTTCCTGAACGTACGAGGACCCTAACTTTTTGATTCAGAAACTCTGTAAAAGGAGAAAATTGCAAAAGTTGGTTGTGTGTCCGATGTTTTAGGAGGCGCAACAAAGACCTAAAGTAATTAACATTTCGTAAGAGTACATTATTCTTTACCTAAGTCGCTGTGGTAGTTTGGTTTCAGATTTGTTTTTCAGAATGTGAATGTACAGGTTTTGTTACTTTATTATAGTTACATATCTACTATGTCAAACTGAATGGCTACCCAAAGATAAAAAAGTCAAAGTATTTTTCTTCGTTGTTTTAATGCATCGTAATGACAGTTTTGGCTACAAAATAAAATATTTAACTATATATGTCACACTTTAAAAAAATTATCAACTAATAACTAATACAATAATCAATGTTTTCTGAAGATTGTTGATGACAGAGTTGAAAAAACATCAATATGCAACTCATAGGTTTACGGCATGATTTGAGATTTATTTGAACAAAATGTGTCATCGTATCTAACATTGATCTAATAATTTAAAGATTGCATATTTAGTGCTAGCGGTACGCCAAAAAAAGCTGCAAATGGTGTTAAAAGCATGAAAATAGGAACGATTGATCTTTAGGCCATACGAATCAATTTGACCCGTAGCACGAAAAAAAAATAAAAAAAACCGGCCAAGAGCATGTCGGACACGCCCAAAATAGGGTTCCGTAGCAATTACGAAAAAATTAAGTAATATTTTTCTAAGAATTTCGTATTTTATACGGAATCTTCCAAGTTTAGGTATATTTTATACCTTAGGCTGCTATTTACTCTTAAACTACTAATAATTCTCATGCAAACTTAACCGTTATAGTTTTCCTTGAAAGTTTGATATACTTACTACCATTCTGATTTTTTTTTAATTTTTTCACCCACCGGTTTAGATTTTAGAGGGGGGGGGGGACGCTAGATTTTAATAAAAATTTGCAGTTTTAAAGTTGAATATTTTGCAAACATATCACTGAATCGAAAAATCGCTTTAGCAACCCCTTTATGATTTTAAAAGACCTATCCAACGATACCCCACACTATAGGGTTGGATGAGAAAAAAAATCACCCCCACTTTACGTCTATGGGAAGTACAATAAAAAAAAATTGTACCATTTTGTCGGCATAGTTTACATACATATTCGTGCTAAATTACACCTTTCTAGCATTGATAGTCCCTGAGCAAAGCCGCGGACGGACAGACAGACAGACAGACAGACATGGCGAAACTATAAGGGTTCCGTTTTTGCCATTTTGGATCCGGTACCCTAAGAAGGAGAGGAGTTATGACGTCATCTTTGTTTTGTATGGTTTTTTTTGTTCTGAAACCTATCGTGTGTGGTATTACTTACTAAGCCGATTCTAAAAATGTCGTTTTTTGGTTTTTTTCTTGCTACGAGTCAAATCGATACTTATAGCCTAAAGATCGTTCCGAATTTCATGCTTTTAACACCACTTGCAGCTTTTTACTGAATTTCCGGGTGTACCACTAGCACTAATTACCCTTCAGTTTCAAAGCTATTTAAACAATTTTGCAGTCAAAACTTTGTAATCAAAAATTAGCCGTAATTAGTAATTACGAGGCAGACCAGCACATAAGACTTTTTCCTAACTTATTTTATGCTTTACGCTAGTTTCAAGAACCAATGTTTGAAATACACAGCTGAATAATGTAACAAACGTGTATGAGAATTGTAATTGATTTATTCGTACATACAATAGAAAGACCGTGTGCGAACCGTGTAAGCACACTGCACTCGTATAAAGGCTTGTACGTTACGTGTATAGCTTCTACGCTATCACGGAAAGAAAGCAAGACCGAATTGACATCTTTGTTCCCTTAGCAATAAATTGATATTTTTGTAGTAAAATCAGAATGGATAATTTACAAATATTTTTTCTAATTCCTGGTCACCTTGTTATTTAAGTTAAGATATAGAACTTAATGAATGATTATTAGACCAATGCCGTACTTAGATAACAGATGTCACATGAAGCAAAATATAGACCAAGTAACTAAATTCGTTCATAATATTGAGCCATATGGTTTAAGTAATTTTTCAGAGTAATAAAAAACTATTTACTTAACTTACGAAGGAATGTCATCAGTAGAAATTCTATAAGATTACAAGAAGATTGTCTTAGTCTTAATTTGAAATATTGATATGGCAACTTTTCGCACAGTCACTAGTGGTAACCTAAAAAAAACATTTCAGTCTGTCTTAAAGCTCTAGGGACTCTAGCAAGACGAATACTGCTCCAAAATGTAATAAATTAGGTTATTCTTACCATTTATCGTCTGACCTTAATATTTAATTAATACAGGTCTACTTCATAATCATCGGAGTCCCGAAAAGTTTGAAGACTTGTCTAATTTATTCAAAATGGAATTTAGGGTATGGTAACTTAGAGTAGCTTTAACATTAGTAATATGGTCTTATAACCTATAATCGTATAGATACAGAGTAAATGATTCTGAAACATCAGATACGTTAATACAAAACTAAAACACTAACAACACAAATTTAACAATACACACACTGCAAAAGCTGCACGACGCTAACTGTCTTCGGAGATTCCATGACCTAATATCTTCGTTCTGGTTCCACGAAATTAAAGTAGTTGGTATCCTCCTTGTCTCGTTATCCTCATTGCTGAGGGTCGACCAAAGAAGTCGATGATCCTACACAGGCAGACCACCGATAACCACACAGTGATTTCACTAAATGGACTAGAGTTTATGATTGCTATGATGTAATTATGCTCAGTGACTAGTTGTTATCCAATGAGGACTTTCCGGGAGAAACACTAATCACACAATACTGAATAGACCTCACTGAAATAAACATTGGCAGTAAGCGCTGTACAGCTTTTACGGTCCTGCCTGAGTATAACTTCATTAAACCATAACATATTCGAGTAAAATCATGTACTATACATTTAATAACAAATACATCGCCTACACAGGCAAGCAACAAGTAAAGCAAATAATCACCTAAAACGCAAAGTATCTGCCAAAGAAATGCGGATACTGTCGACGTTAAAAATCAACATTTTCCTAATTTTCAATTAAAACCACAAAAACGGAAATCAATTGAGTAAAGCATTTTTTTGAAAGGCAAAGTTGATAACAGACTGACTGTCAAGTCATATCATATCATAGAAAAAATCAATACTGCGCAATTTAATATGAAGCCATACTATCAATTCAATAACAAATTGTATGCTTACAAAATATTGTAATTGTGGTAATAAAATAAATATTTCTAACATTCTGTTATCACTTTAAATATTGCCCGTTGTTAGTCAAATGACTTTGCTACTTTACTACACATCATGTACTTAATTATGATGGAAATTAGCCTAGCTTATTATATGAGAATACATACCACTATTATGAAAGCAATCAAAAATCTTGTTTTTGGGAATGTAAGGATTAATTAAGTATAATAGTAGCTATTTACAGCTTAGACATGTAACTACAGTGAGACTCACTCATATTAAATGTTCGATGTTTAGCTCGACATGTTTCGGGCTAATTCGTAGCCCTTCATCCTAGGAGCAACGCGACAAAGCTGGCAGTCGCGCGAGCACGCGGCGGCGCGTAGTGCGCATGTTGCAGCCACCGAGCTTCGTTCGTCGAGCTAAATTCGATTTAAGACGTGAGTTATCCGTTGCAATATCATTTAATATGAGCTTAGGCATGGTACATAAAAAGTTCAAAGATTATAAAACCACTTAACAACGAAGGCTTGATTGGATATTATTCGATAGCTTACCACGAAAGCTGGTTTGTTCGCAACTATATTTCGTTTTTATCCAGTGTCTGGACTTTATAAAATACCGCTATGCCGCGCAAAAAACACTGGTTGCAATACTAGACTATAAAAGTTTAGTACCTGGGCGACCGAGCTCCGCTCGGGCTAAAATTCGGTAACCAGCGTTTTCCCAGAGATAAGACCAAGCTAGATCGATTTTTCATCCCCGAAAACCCCTGCATACCAAATTTCATCGAAATCGTTGGAGCCGTGTCCGAGATCCCCGAAATATATATTCAAGAATTATATATATGTATGTATATACAAGAATTGCTCGTTTAAAGGTATTAGATAATGACTAGCCATCTCAATTTGAATATAAAAAAATCAATGGTGCCACGTGATTTATCGTGTAGACATATATCACACTTATATTGATTGCTTCTTGGATATAAAAGTAACATTTGAATTGAATGAAACGTACCTAACCAAAAGTTGATTCATGACAAGTTATCTTATTCTAGCATTCACTGCATGCAGTCTAATTTTCTAATTTAACTTTGCACTGATATGGCGTATTGAATTGTTATGGTAAAGTTATAATAATAAAAGTTATAGAAAATAGTTTATTAATATCAAAAGCTGTATTTGATGATAAGTTCGCGACATTGTCGCATGGGCGTTGCATTGAGATTTGCATTACACAGATATGTCCCATAAAATCTTAGAATAAAGAATCAGTTGAACTTATTTACTACATCATACAAACGAACAACACATGATCTTAGTCCAATAGATATACATGGTTGCTTTAGAAGCAGTGCACAAATGTTTATATGCGATTTAGTATCGTTAGTATTTAACTATTCATAATTACTTCATTATTTTGGTGTTGTTTTATGTAATTGAAAAAATCATCTGGTCAAAATACTTAGAAAAGCCTAAAATTCAAAAGTACACAATAATACTTATAAGTACATGTTTTTGGACGATTACGAAACACATATAAACATTATATTTAAACACTGAATAAAATTTCTTCTTGTATGAGCCATGTCGTCAAAGATCTCTTTTATGTAAGTCAAATTTGCAGAGAAACTGGCAAAAGGTTAAAGCTTGTACAGAGATTGTAAAAATAAATAAGACTGAAATTTTGCTAATAATCAACAATATTTAGCTACCCAAAATAATAGTACAGGTAGATTCACAAGAGCTGGCATAAAGTGATTGAATGACTAAATGAAAATATCTGTGTGTTACCTATTCCAAGTCTATTCCCTATACACACTTCACACAAATATGAAAATGACATGCATCAGTCAGTTTCCTACAAAAATGTCTGAGTGACATTACTTTCTTTCAATCCATTCGTGTCAGCTCTTGTGAATCAACCTTACCCGTACCATAGGCAATACTACTTACTTTACATTATTAAACAACTGACGTCAGTAAAGAATGATTGTTAATGATGAGTTTCTTGACAGCTGGAATTTCGATAGATGACGTTAGCATCGTGAGATCCGTTTGACATTACAGTCTTGCTCGCGATTGGTTCATTTAGCTAATACGATATTCGACTATTATTTAAATACCAGCCGTTACCTGAGACTCCGTCCGCGTAAAATTCAGCTATCCCGCGGGAACTGCAATTTTTCGGGATAAAAACTATCCTACGTCTTTCTCAGGGACTCAAACTATCTGTATACCGAATTTCATCTAAATCGGTAAATCGGCGGCTTAAACGTGATGAAGTAACAAACGAACAAAAAGACTTTTCACATTTATAAAATTAGTAGAATAAGTACGTGTTGTCGAACGGAAAAACAATTTTTAAGATACTTTTTCATAAAACCGAGTTATAAAGGTTCAGGAAGGAAGGCTTTGTTAAGGGGAGGCCTTTGTTCAGCAGTGGACGCCTTAGGGTTGATGATGATGATGACGATAAAGGATTGAAATTCAAGACTAGACAGAGAAAGACCTACTTGCATATGGCAAATTCAGGAGTTATCAAATACTGTATTATCCAATCCCAAACGTGACACAAATGTCAAAGTTGTCAAACGGACCTCAAGATACTAGCGCCATCTAGCCTGTCACAGAAACCCACATTGTACTGAACCGGAAATTTGTCTTTCTGTTACGCCAACAGTCAAGCCAATGCCGGGCTTTATTCGCTAATTCATATTCTCACAACACGGTGTTGAATGTTCATACAAAACAAAGGAGTATTATTTATTCGAGATTCTTAATTCACATCACTCACTTATAAAGATTTAAACAAGCTTTTATTCAAGCTTCTTCAATTCTGCTAACGAATCTACCCGCAGCTCTGCTACTTTACGTTCGTACAGAACTGCTGCCACAGGGGACCACATCGAGTGACATCGCCGCACTTAACAATTTCTGCTATGATCTGCGTAAACACAAACGACATCATCATTCCCCAATGCGATTTGCAAAGTTTACACTGACTATACAGTAGACAAAAGAATTCACCTTATATTATGTGCGGAAAGGTGAAATATCTCATTTACAGTCGTTTACACGCTTATGCAAACGGATTGAAGCAAACCTGTGCATCGAACCCGATCGTAGACGAATGAGCTAGTCAAATGGAACACATTCAGCAGCGGTCGCGTTTATCCCGTGTGGATCGGAAGGCGGACCAAGCGCGGGTTATAGCGGCGGCGTGGGCTCGCCGGGCAGCGAGTGGACGCGCGCAGACAGCAAGTTGTGGAGGATGAACACCGCGGGCTTCGGGCTGCCTTCCATGTCCAACTCCTGTGGGGGTTATACGGGTGAATTGATTTTAAGGCGAAAAATTCATAAAATATATTCTTTGCTCTAATAACGGTGAGTGAAAATCGTGAATGAATAAGAGCCCGAAACGATGAGACACAAAGAAATATGCACAGATGATGCGGTCACAAGACATAAGGGTACTAACTATGTTTTTATGGAATCGTAAATGTTCTGATATAAAGATATTATATTTTATTCAGATTAATATATCAGCCAAATATATGGTCTACCACCCTAAAGTTGATAATTGCTAGCATGTCATAAAACAATAATGCCAATAGACGTGTCTGTCTACTTGAAAGTTCGACTTTAGCGACATATTCATTTGATAGGAACTTGTTTAAATATTGATAGACCACTTATTTGGCTGATGGTACATACTTTTTAACACAAAATAAATTTATTCTATTCTATTCTTATAATTATTCAGGAGGCGAGTCGATCAACTTTTTCTTGTACCTCGTTGCCATGGTTACGTCCCCTGGATAACTCTTTAAAACCACGACTTTCTATATGTTTTCTGTGGTTGAAATTCATCAAGCTTACATTTTTTTCATAGTTACAGGCGCGCTCTCTCTCTCTTGGACAACGGGACAGAATAACAAACAAGAAAGTTGATTGACCCAGGCGTTTTATTGTATGGGGCGTTATTTTGTTAATATCAATAAGCTAAAACTATCAAGCAGGGAATTAGACAGGTAATCAGTTTTAGATAGTAGTAGCAGCGGGCCGCGGTGGAGTGAGTCCGTGCCTCCGTGAGCCCTGTGCCGCGACCGCGAGTGAGAACGCGCTTACCACAGTGTCGTCGTCCGTAAAGTGCAGCCAGAGCGCGGAGCGGTCGTCGTCGGCGGAGGCGCGCAGCGCGTGCAGCGGGCGGCGGTACAGCGCGCGCGCGCCGCCGCGGCCCAGCGAGCCGGCCGCCTCCCACACGCACACGCCGCCCGCGCCCAGCGACAGGCGCGCGCATGCGCCGCGGAAACGACAACCTGCATATATTTTGTCCTTAAAAGCACACTATCCTATAATAGTACATTACTGCAGAGGCCATGAAGTAAGGGATTGATGGACGAGTTCGGGGTAGACGGTTAGATGGTTAGACGGATGGACGGACGGACGGACGGACGGACGGACGGACGGACGGACGGACGGACGGACGGACGGACGGACGGATGGATGGATGGATGGATGGATGGATGGATGGATGGATGGATGGATGGATGGATGGATGGATGGATGGATGGATGGATGGATGGATGGATGGATGGATGGATGGATGGATGGATGCATGGATGAATAGATGAAGTATTTCCTCACATTGTTTGAGAAAAGCACTATACAAGCCTCGGCAAGAACAGGGATTGCTGGACTCGTTTTATCCGGCCTCGTCTACGGCTCGGCCGTCTACCCCGAACTCGTCCATCAATCCCTTCATGGCCTCTGCAGTAATGTACTATATCCGATGTAAAAATCTAATTTTATATTTATTTAAAAACGTGTTTTTATGAGAGCTGTCCCGGGACGATGTCTATAACTATAATATAGGTAGTGCTACTAACGGAAGGTGAACTCTGGCAGTGCGCGCACGGCGTGGTGCGCGCCGTCGACGAGCGCGCCGGCGACGGCGGCCAGGTCGTGCGGCGTATCGGCGCGCAGCGCGCGCACGGCGAGGCCATGTGGCGTGCCCGCGCGCACGCCCAGCGCCGCGGCCGCGCGCGCGCCGCGCCGCCACCACGCCAGCCGCGTCGCCGCCAGGCTGAAGCTCTCTGTCGCCGCGCACCACGCCTCGCCCGACCACGGCGCCGCCTCGTATATTCTGACAACAAACAAATACAATACAATGACAACAAGATGGTTAAAGCCGCGGGTTCACGGTGGGTGCAGGCCGCTGCCAACCGAAGCAACTGGAAGTCTATGGGGGAGGCCTATGTCCAACAGTGGACGTCCTACGGCTGAGATGATGATGATGATGATGACAATACAATGACACCGCTTGTAGACGTCCGTTGTTTTCACCGGACAACGGACCTTTTTTTTTGCCGGACTTGCGGTGTTGCATAGCTTACAATTAATGTGTGTACATGAACCGGACACTTGTCCGGCGACGAAGCCATACAATACCGCAAAAAAATGGTCCATTGAAAACATATATCAGCCGCAGGACGTCCAATGGCGAGCATTGAGTAGGCAACAAGGTAGGCAGCGCTAGTGCTGGTGGCGCGCTGCCGCAGCGCATACTACCAACTGCCTACCCTGGAATCGACCCGATGCACGCAAATGAGGACGTCCACTGTTGGACATAGGCCTCCCACATAGACCTCCAGTTACCATGAGGGTGAGGGGACGACTGACTGGAAAAAGCCATGAAAATCACTCATTAATTTTGTGTTTTATTGTCTGTCCCACCACAGATGTTTCATACTATTGTTAATTACTAATGTTACTTTTGAACTCCAACCATCACAACCACTGTTACATACACATGTTTATGCAAATAATACCTCATTAGATCAACAAATTGTATGTAAAAACCTCAATTCTACCTCAATTCTCGATCCGTTATAGCGACGAAGGTTGGCTGCCAGCCTTCTGATTCGTCAGAATCGTCTGATCCCCCCGATGCGCTAACCTGTTAAAAAGAACGAGAAGAATATTTGTATTTCACGTATTATTTGTACATACTTTGCTTGGATTGTCTACATAGTTTCGCATGCAAGGTTTTATTACCATTTTACCAAGGGACCATGGTGACACTACATGCCGGTTCTAACAACAAAACATAGGCTGCATAGCCTTTTTGTGAGATATCGCCCTTATTTTTAGAGAATAAATACACGTCTAACAACACTCGACGCGGGCGACACGAGAGAGGCCCCGCAGGGATCTGTGACAGACTATAATACAGATTACATTGTCATGGACTAGGTACAGTCGAACTGATTTTTAGTATTAGGATGGAACTTTATAATAATCAATTTCACTATGATTTCCTTGACAAAAGTAGTAGCATGACATTAGCAGCACAAGGTTCCGCCCTGGTACATGATTCAGTTTGTTCCGACTGTACGATATATTAATTGTGATCAAAGCGAAGGTAACGCACACGCCGTTCGGCGAGTAGGTACACTTATACGGTGTGGTGCGCTCCTCTGCAAGGCGAAGAGCTGCCGCAGACTTACAATTTCAAGTTGGCCAACTAAATTGCACTGTATACCATTACAGTAGTAATTTAGTTGGATAAAATGTGCAGGCTATCATTAAGTTACTGGTCTATTGGTATACAGTGCAATTTAGTTGGCAAACTTGAAATTGTAAGTCTGCGGGCCGCCTATATCAGAGGGTGGGGGTGGTGGTACTGACGTGGTCGTGTGCGGGGCGGCGCGCCAGCCAGCCGGCGTAGCGCACGTCGCCGAGCAGCGCGCGCAGGCGCGGGCGCGCGCGAGCCAGCGCGGCGCGGGCGGCGCGACGCGCAGAGGCGTGCAGCGCGCGGTGCCACGCCGCCGCGCCGCCCGCGTCCGCCGCGCGCAGCGCCAGCGCGTGCACGCCGTCCGGCGAGTACACCTCGATCGTGCGCTCCTCTGCAAACATAAACGTATACGCTGAGACCCTGGTTTCTCTGACCACCCGCCGCCGGCGAGCGGTGACCGACGCGTGTCCGCGACCGACGACGTTCGAATGTTTTGTTCGGGAATGTTTGAGGCTGGTTCCTCTGAAACGTCACCGACGGCAGGTTATCGGGCTTACCAGCTTATGCGCTAGCTGACGCGGTTGCACGGAACGGGTGGCCGCCTATTAAATAATAGTATGAGTGGCGCTAACTGCACGCGACGGATTTTACCTGTACCTACCCGCATCCACGGGCGTGCGGCCGCTCCGTGCACCCGCGGCCCCGCGCCAGCTAGCGTAGGCCCTAAGCACGGTTTTCACCACAAACGGAGCGGACTAATTAAAAACTTAGTTTAACTCGCAAGAGTAAACCGCGTACTTGCCTTTTCACGGAAAGGACTTAGCGAGCAAAAAGAGTTAAAATGTACACGCTCAGTTCGAGCAGAGCAGAGAGCGAAGCGGTGTCCGTTCAATGGACGGAATCTGTTCAACTAGCAATGGTAAATTACATAGGAGCATTTCTACAGAGAAAGAAAGGAGCGGAGCGGGTCAAACGAGTTAATGTCAGCTGCGTCAAAGTCCGGCTGGCTAGTTCAAAAGGGACCTAACTTTCCGTTCAGCCGGCTCTGCTCATTTCCCTTTTTTTATTTCTCTTTTGCGGTGGGAATCAAACAACTAAACTCTTCGTTAGTGAAAACGCAAACTTATTTTATAAAAACGGAGTCCGCCCTGCTTAACCATTTGCCCAGCACATTATGGCCACCAGTCGCCGCCATTAAACGCGACCATCAGTGGTTCAGTCAGACAACTACACGCCACCACCAGTGGCTGCCAACTACGACTAGAATACATCGACTATGCGCGGCCACAAGTAGCGAGCGCGGTCGACTCCCGCAGCTTGCGGCTCGGACGCAGCCACTCTAACTGGAATCGATACAATATCGTTGTCGTGTGTGACGGGCCTTACCCGGGTCGTGGTGGCGCAGATCCTTAGCCACGCAAGCCATGAGTAGCGGCACGTAGCGCGTGTCGGCGCGGCGGCGGCGCGGCGAGGGCGGCGAGGGCGGCGCCTCCGCCATGTAGCCGCGCTGCAGCTCCCACCCCACCTCGCTGATGATAGACGCCTTACGAAAATACGGGGTCACCTCGCGGAGGTATTTCACTGGAAATTAAGAATAAGAATAAAAATTTATATATTTTTTAATGTTCAATTAATTACCTAATCATGCACAATGTTGTGAAAAAGGAATCCACTCAGCATTTGTCAATATGCAAGGCGACTTGACGGGTTAGGCTCGAAAAGCTCACTTTCCCAAAATGTATCTACACTTTCTCTAAAAGTGCACTTTCTGCTAAATTGACACTCCCAAAAGGTACACTTTCCTTACTGGGGAAATTTTTCGAAAGGTACTATTTTGAAAAGTGCACTTTTCTAAAACGCCCACGTTTGGTATGTGTGTGTATTATTTATGCCGATCAAATGGAAAAAAACGTCAAAAAAATTTTTTGGGTACCGTCAAGTGTAGGTAGTGAATTTTTTTCCGCTCCAACCCTGCTGTGGGGTGTTGTTGAATAGGTATTGTAAAAATGGTAGGAGTCTTCAAATACTATTTTTCGCCCCTTCTTCGAACTTTTCAACCTATTGTGAAGGTTGGGCGATTACGGAACCCTACATTGAGCATGGCCCGCCATGTTATTGCTCGGTTTCATTAAATTTAGAGTTTTATTAACAGTAAAGATTGTTCATAATTTGAGAAAGTGCACCTTCTGAGAAAATATATAGTCAAATATATGGCCAAAAAGCCTGCCTCGAGCTGCGAGTAAGGCAGACTGATCGCACTAAGAGGGATCCAAACAACATCGGCGTCAAGTCGGATTATGCTCAAAAAGCTCACTTTCCCAAAATGTACAATTTCTCTAAAAGTGCACTTCCTCAGAAGGATCACTTTCTCAAAAAGGGCATTTTCTCCATAGGTGCACTTTTTCAAAAGGGGCATTTTTGTCAGATAAAGCACATTTTCAGAAGATATATTTTCTTGTGCACTTTTAGAGATGTGTACGTTCCGAGAAAGTGATCGTTCTGAGGAAGTGCACTTTTAGAGAAAGTGTACATTTTGGGAAAGTGAGCTTTTTGAGCATAATCCGACTTGACGCCGATGTTGTTTGGATCCCTCTTAGTGCGATCAGTCTGCCTAACTCGCAGCTCGAGGCAGGCTTTTTGGCCAATGGGTTATTTTTCAGGGGGGCCTGGCCTGGATTTTTGTGTCAAGATATCAGTATTATAGAATTTTGAATTGGTAGCCCAACATCCTAGGGTGGGCACTAAGCCATACTGGGCTGAGCACGGCCCACCCGGCCCCCTTCTATGCTTAAGGGCAGCCCTACTCTAAAACTCCACAGATGTTTATGATATTACAGCACCAGTTATTGCTGAAAAAACCTAACCAACAACTTGTTATCATGCTTTGGCTTCCTATAACCCAAACACACTAATACCTACCTATCTATCACACACATCCCACATCATGAGTTTTTTACAATGAAGCTGTATAGTATAATGATAATAATGAATAAGGTACTACAGGACATTTTGTTTAACCAATTGATGAGTTTTAATTTGAACATGCTGTCTGGTTAATTTTGTTTCATGGTTAATAGGCTGTATTGCCATGTAAAAATATATTTTTTGACAATATTTTTTTGGTCTAATATTTTAACAAGGCTCATTACCTGCTCCCATGAACATGTACTTCAAAGTTACCTGTAAAAACTATATATATATTTTATAATTACAGTCAAAACCATTTATAACAACATTGAAGGGACAGCGACATGTTCATGTCTTTCTTTAATTGGTTCATGCTGGACAGGATGTGGTAACACCAATGAACCCAGTTTATTCACATAGACTCATCAATTAACTCCAATAAATGGCCTTAATGTGCCAGTTGTTGCAATGATGAGGTCATTTTTAACTTAGGAATTTTTCTTACTTGTACTTTTTCAAGGAAGGATATCATACAATGAAATTATATTTGATCAAGTGTTTATTCACCTCTGGCATTTACAACCAGACTTGGATACTCTACTTATGACATGATACTGCTTTGTGGTATCCTAAAGGTACTTACATGACATAATACTTTGTTCACTTATTAATAAAGAAAACAAAACTATTTAAAATTATGTTTATCCTTTACAAAAAATTGTATGAAAGTAATAAAACACCTTTGATAATTTTCATTAGTATGAATTCTTAGTAATCATCTACAGGTCCAGATTAAATTAATTTAAGGCTCAATCAGGCCACTTTATCCTTTATTATGATCGGATATGTATTACACAGTCAGGTCAGACTATACCAAAGGCACCACACAATTTTTTTTTATTGTTTAAATCGCGTCAAAACATAGGAATCAAAAAAGAAATAGCCATATTTTCGAAAAAAAACGAAAAAAAAAATTTTTTTTGGACAAAATTTTCAAGCAAAAATTACTAAGGAGCCAGGACTTGAAAAATTTGAAACATTTTTTTTTTTATATTAGTATAAGCCCTATTTTAAATGATTTTTATAATTAGTGTACATGTAAAATGAGCATCTTTTAATAGGAGCACTTTTCTCTGTGACCAACTACAGATGAGATAGGAGGTGTAGAAGAAAGAAAATGAGCATTCAACTTTATATTTCGATCAAACAATAGCTAAGATTAATGGCTTAATTCGGTTCTGGCACTTCGCTGGCCGCTGCCGCGGCACGCTCGCTTCGCTAGCTCGGCTTGTGCGTTGTGATCACAATTCATACTAACCACTCAACTTTACTATCAAGTTTATCTTATCGCTTTAGGGCAATATACATAGAAAATAAAATATACATAGTTCAAAGCGAAAAAATTAAATTAATGTGATTTGCACTTCCCCTTAGAAGTGCTGTGATGTTAAAGATTGTTATTAATTAATTATAGTACTTACTTGCTGTTTTATTTTGTTACTAACCTTCTAACTGGACCATTTTTCCTGCTCGTTTTAATGCCTTAACAGCTTCCTCATGTGTTGCATCTTTCAGATCCTCCCCATTCACAGATAAAATAGCATCACCAACATACAACTGCTCCGTAAGATCTGCCGCCATACCCTTAAATATTTTCGATATTAAAATGGGCATATTATTTTCTATTCCACCTTTAATTGATATTCCCAGGCCGTTGTTGTCTGATTTCACTACTTGCACTAGCCGTTTTTGATTCGCGATCGCTTCTGGGACTTCTGTGAAGTCGCTGTTAGGTGTTTCGACATTGTTGTTGTTAAGAGTGCCATTGAGCGTTGTTGTTGCATCGTAGCCGTCGTCCAGGCACACGCTGAAGTAGTCGTCTTCCAGCGAGCAGTGGACTCGGTACCACACCCCACGCACCAGCGTCTCCAGCAACCCCGAGCGCCCGCACGTCGCATTGGGGCTGTCGCTGCCGCCGCTCGACCCACCGTTCTCCACCATGATTATAATTGCTAATGTTATGGCCAGCCACAGCCAAGAGAAAACTACGCAACACCGCTAATCCACTAATGATCGCGCACTCGATTCATTGTCCTCGTCCCATTTGTTTCACGATTAACTAACACATAGCGGAGTGGATCACTAATATATTGTAAACAATTTGAAATACATTTTTATGGGACAATCAATATACAAACCAAACTTGACTTGACACTCGTCTGTACCTACCTACTGCAGGGCTACTACGAAACTCGAAACTCGAGTTCGTGTTGTGCGATCCCTCTTGCTCCCGTATTAAATAGTAGAAGTGTCAGAGGGACCGCACGACACGAACTTCGAGTTTCGAGTTTCGTTACTGCGACTGAGCCTGCTACTACTCATTTATTTTATACGCGGTTTTTTTTACGTTAAGGTGCGGCCACATTCGGTCGCTCGTCGGTCGATTGCAGCGATAAATCTGGTCACGTGACCCCATTTTGAAGATGATTTTGAATTTCCCGCGACTCAAAAAAGTAGCTTCAAGTCGCCGGGACAAGCAGCAGCAACAAGATGGCTTCTTGCAGGATTGATCTTGGCGTTGGAAGCTGATTTCTTAATCTCATTTAATAACAGTCGTGGCAGTGGTACAAGTATAAGAAATTGGAGTGAATGAAAAAATCAATAACAGTCTTTTGCCGAAATTGAAGAGGTTTCTTTCCAGCGATAAAGCTCAGCATTTTCAGCTTTATCTGGTCACGTGACATGTAGCGATAAAGCTGAGCTTTATCGCTAGAAAAAAAACCTCAAATTTTGGCAAAAACACATTTATTTTTTTAATTCACTCCAATTTATTTTCTTTGTATGTACCACTGCCACGACTGCTACTAAATGAGATTAAGAAATCAGCTTCAAAGGCCAAGATCATGCCCCCAAGAAGCCATCTTGTCGCTGCTGCTCGACGCGGCGACTTGACGCTACTTTTTTGAGTCGCGGGAAATTCAAAGTCACATTCAAAACGTGACCATATTTATCGCTGCAAACGAGCGACGAGCGACTGCATGTGGCCGCACCCATACGTTTTTTTTTTATCAGCATCAATCAACTTCAACGGTGGTCCGCCCGCTCCGCTCACGTCACCGAGTTATATAAAGAGCGCTACACAAAGGCAAAGTCCTGCATGCAAGGACCCTACTTAACTGAAAAACCACTTCCACAAAATGCTTGAACACTTCATGATAAATGCGGCTGAAATGGTTCTACTTAAACGTAATAATAAAACGAAAACAATGGTAACACTGACTTATTTGACATGTCGCGCATGATATGACGTACAGTGCAGTCGTGGATATGTCATGTTTTGTTAATTAATTTCAATATAGTAAATTTGTTGAAATATCTTGTGTTTTTGTTAGCTCAAATATCATACAAAATTGTAGAATTTTAGCGAAGGTAAAATAGAATGCGATGCTTCCTCGGCGTCGGAATATAGGTGTGTCAGTGACTACCTCCGATGAGACACCACTACTGGAAAATGAATTAAATTCTTACAGTAAATTTGACAAGAAAGGATCAAAATATTATCAACCAGAGAGGCAAGGATCGGCCATTCCCATAATTTCTACAAAACAAGGAGTGGCTTTCGAAGAATCTGATATAGTGTTTGATTTTCTTAAGGAGCCTGTATTTGAAGTGGTCATGGCTGCAAGGGATAGGACTAATGAGTTCGCGTCCACAGTACGCAGCCTTCAAGGCCGCACATTGGCCAGGCCCATCGTGCGAGACGAACGCAAAGCTACAGTGCTTCAGACCTATTCTCAGTTCATGTCAATGGCTAAAGTTATTAGTAAAAACATTACAGGAACTTATGCCAAGCTGGAGAAACTCGCTTTATGTAAGTAAAATTTCTAGTGATAGTAAAAATGTACTGTATACTTGCATAAACTTAAAATAAATTTAATTTTCAGTGGCAAAAAAGAAATCTCTATTTGACGATCGTCCTACTGAAATACAAGAGCTGACATATATAATCAAGGGTGACTTAAGTTCACTCAACCAACAAATAGCTCGGCTGGGTGAGATGCCTCGCGGCCGCCGCAGCATGCACAGCCACTCTTCTAGCGTGGTTCTGGCTCTGCAGTCAAGACTAGCATCTATGAGCAACCAGTTTAAACAGGTGACTTCAACAAATTCTGTTCTAATCCAATTTAAGCTTTATAGCTTTTTGAGCAACAGTGTGTAATGGGTTACATTCTTTTCAGGTTCTTGAAGTGAGATCAGAAAACTTGAAACATCAGAATAATAGAAGAGAACAATTTTCAAGGGTAGGCCCTGTTGTAAAAGAAATTCCTTCTATTCTACAACAGCAAGATGAAGTTAGTATAGACTTGGGTGAAACTATGGGCTTCCAGACTCAAACCCAGCAGCTAGCTCTAAGAGATGACACTGACACTTATGTGCAGCAGAGAGCCGAGACAATGCATAACATTGAGAGCACTATTGTGGAATTGGGAGGGATTTTTCAACAGTTAGCTCACATGGTCAAGGAACAAGATGAAGCTATTGGTAGGATTGATACTAATATCCAAGAAGCTGAGATGAATGTTGAAGCAGGTCACAGAGAAATAATGAAATATTTCCAGAGTGTTACAGGCAACCGAGCACTTATGTTCAAAGTTTTTGGGGTTCTCATATTCTTTTTTATATTCTTTGTCGTTGTAATGGCTTGAATTGTTAGCATGCCCTGTTTATACAGCTATCTACTCAATTATTACAAAAACAGATGACATCAGATAAGATGGGAAGGAATCCAGTATAAACATTCTCAGGGTATGTTTTCAAAATGTCTGAGAAGTTTAATTGGTTATATTATTCCAAGACAAAGATAATCAGGGCATCGCAATTATTAAGCTTATTGTTATATTATATACTTAGCAAAATAATAGTGTAGAGATATAATGGAGATAATATTATATTATTACTTTATACATACTATAACAAATCATTACCCTGTTTCTAATTTACTTGTAAATTGATGTAAATACAAGCAACAGTACCTAAGATAATGTTTCATTTTCTGCCCAAACTGAATCAAATGATTCAACCAATCTAAAGAAATCAAACAGGAGATATGATTGTAATGCAATGTATAAAAGGATAACAAGGGTATTCTCATATTTTATAGACAAACAAATCTATCCCAAATAATTTCTCTAGATTAATTAGTTAGCAACTGGCTTTGCTTGAGCCATAGCACAAGCAGCTTTAGTAAATGCCAACTGTCACAATTTAGCCCCAAAATAATAAATTATATACAAGAATCACTTTATTATAATTATAAAAATGAACAGTACAAAACCATTTTATAATGAATGTCAACAATTAATTATAAAAAAGGTGAAATTAAATGACATTAACATGGGGTCAATCAATATTTGAATTCTTCAAATTAGCACAATTACCAGCTCTGTTGAAATTATTGTGAATTTAAACAATATAAAATGCATATTTTTAGTCAAATCTGCTTACTTACAAATTATTTACACTTACATATATGTAAAAAGTTGCTATAGTAATAATCTTGACAACTGGGGAGTCCAATAAGTTTACAGTTTGATGATGCATAAACAATTACACATACCAATAACCAAAATTGTCCAAAGGTGTTTTGTTCCATATAATTAAAGCTCTATTACTATTCTTGCCATTTAAAAGTGGCTTCAATGTTTGTATTTTGCTTAGCACATCCCACTGATTTTTACATTGTCAGAAACACAATAACCATCTGACAACTACTCTATATACAGTAGTAATGCTACTTTCATACCAATAACTGGACGGAGTGCATGGCTCTTGATGAATATTTGTGGCCATAGAACTAGCGGCAGCCTTAGAGGGGCGGCGAACAGGGCAATCGCCCAGGGCCCTGTGCAACAACCCAAGCAAATTTTTATAAATATATTTTTTTTAGCTATTCACACCACATACTTTTCATGAAGGAATAAGGGCCTCGCAAAGACCTGCCACCCCGGAGCCTCGCAATGGATAAGGCCACCATTGCATAGAACTAACACAGTCCTAAGTGTGGTGATGACAGTTAGCCTTGTATGCCATCCAGTTAATGGTTAACTTACACCTTCGCCAAAATGTCAATCATAATTCTTCAAGAGCCTTGAGCACTATATATGTACTCACAAGATTTAAATCTTTTTCATTCCCTTTATATTCTTTCTTGTTGGGTGTTGGGCTATTACTAAGTGACACAGAAAAGTTAGTTATTGCTGACTTGGACTCCATAACTGTCACACTATACTTTAAATAACATTGATCCAAGGTCATAGAATTTACAAAAATTCATCACACCACTCTTGCAGACACTGGTAACAGTCGGCAGACTGCTTAGAGTTTGCACTGCAGGTTTCCTTCATCCATTCTTGAAAAAGCTCACGATCTTTCTTCAGTACCAGAAACTGCCCCAGAACAACATAGGCCTGTAACTTAAACACAACGATGTCAAAATCTAAAACAAAGGACTTTCAACAATAACTAACCAAAAACGCAGATTAATTTCCACACCTTATCAAAGCCAGCAGTTTCAAGTCTTCGGCCTAGGACCTCTCCCACGCCGGCCAAATCTGTTACTGGCTTTTCTCCCATAGGCTCGGCCACGAAATTTCTATGCTTTTGCGATGTGCTCGACATTTTTCTTGTTGAATAATTCAATTATATACAAGACAGTCCAACTCGTGGAGTAAGGAGATACAGTATTGGTAAAAACCGGTGCAAAATAACAATCACACAACAAAAAAGACCCGAAAGCACAATAGCAAGCAAAGCACGCCAAAATGCCACTTTACGTCATCGTGTTCGTAGTCGTAGTAGTCAAGTCAATCAATAGGAAAACAAGGTTATATTGGTCAGTGGTCAACCCTAAAATCGATGTTGTTACCATCAAATTTAGAGAAGCCGTCACCCGCTAGCGCCTATTCCAACGGTAAAAGATATCTTTGTATGACTGAACTGAACGTTACAAAATGTGGGTGACACTTTCCAGCCCGGATAATACCAGGATGGAAATACCGACCCTGTTTTTGTTTCTATGGGCGTGTACACAAAAAGAACGGTTGGTATTTCCATGTCGGTGTTATCCGTGCCGAATAAGAGTGTCACCCCAAAATGACAGAATTCAAAAAAAAGTGACGCCATTCTTTAAATATTGACTTCTAGTTTATTCGCCAAACCACAAAATAGATAATATGACGTTCCACGAGCGTAAACAAAGGCTTAAATTAAGAGGGTTCCAGTAGGGCTACTACGATACACGAAACTCGAAGTTCGTATCGTACCGTCCCTTTTGCTCTCGTATTAAATAGTATACGTGTCAGAGAGATCGCATGACTAGAACTTCAAGTTTTTGAGTTTCGTAGTAGCCCTGCAGACCAGGGATCATGAAAGAAAGAAAGAATTTATTTGAAATAACAAGGTTACAATTTAGA
Organism: Choristoneura fumiferana; assembly: GCF_025370935.1. Classification (NCBI taxonomy): domain Eukaryota; kingdom Metazoa; phylum Arthropoda; class Insecta; order Lepidoptera; family Tortricidae; genus Choristoneura; species Choristoneura fumiferana. The sequence goes on along the minus strand of NC_133481.1, from coordinate 8,118,464 downwards.
TTCATCGGCGGACTCTGCACTAGACATTGTAAAATACATACATTAAACTTTTTTTTTACATCATTTAAGTTATCTGTGATGAGACTGTGTTGTGTACCTATACTATAATCTGTTTTTAATTTGACGTGCGTGAGTGAAGTGACGTTTAGCCAAAGCGTTTAGCCAAAACCACAAAAAAAGCACGGAGGCTTGATAATTCTTTTGGCTTTTTTTTCGTTCGTTACAGTCATTAATATTAAGAATATATGTCGCGAAAGTTGCAACTAAGAAACATATCGTAGTACCTGCTACTAACATGGTAAGCCTGAGCGGTGTAACCTGTACTGTATTCTTGTTATGTATTTCGGGTGGTCATTGTTATTTCATTTGATTTAGGACGCAGCGAGCACTGGCACGAGCTCGCCGGGAATGATGGGTGCGCCGTTACTGCCCCCACCGATGATGGCCGGAATACCGCCGCCGATGCCTCCGCAAGTGGCCATGCCTCCCGTACCCGGCATAGCGCCGGCTATGGCTGCTATGCCTCCACCTATGGGGTTTCCACCCATGATACCGCCATTCTCGATGCCGCCGCCAGGATTTCCACCCTTTAAGCCCGTAAGTCATTACATTAACTTACTATTCCTATGTACAATAATTTATGTTTCAGACCATTTAATTTTTTATCATTTACTTTGTAATAATTTCAGGATCTAGGTGCTCCAGCACCTGAAATTACGCCTATGTCTAACCAAACCAGCCCCTGGTCGGAGCACAAAGCACCTGATGGCCGTACTTACTATTATAACTCGGTGTCCAAACAAAGCCTTTGGGAGAAGCCTGATGATTTGAAAACACCTGCTGAAGTATGTTCTGGTTTTTCACCTTTAATATAAAACTGACCATAATTCTCGAATATATCAAAATTAAATGAGTCACTAACAAGTTAAAGTAATGAGTAAGTAGACCCCATTATCGGAGGTGCAATTTGGTACCTTGACAGTCTTAGGCATGGGTAATAAATATTTTAAAATACTAAGTGTCTATAATTTTTCTTTACAATTATGACAGTCCAAGACTGGTTAAACATGTTTATTTTGTAAAACAGGACTAATTACAAAATGAATATGTATTAACATTTTTAATTTTTATAAATAAAAACCTAATTAAACCCAATATATCTTAGCTATTCAGTTTTAGAAATATATCTTATAATATATTACTAAACTTTTTATAAAAAATTTATTGAGATATTTACAAGACATTATTAATATTTATTTATTATATTATTTGTTATCACTATTATTAATTAATTGATGTAATTTAGTTTATTTTAATTTGGTAACAACATGTAGTAACAATATTGTATTTATACCTAAAATATATTATATTATTAATAAAAATTGTTTTGCAATGGATTCCATCTCATGTGGGGGTAGCTGGTAATGAGCAGGCAGATAGATTGGCCAGCCTCGCTGTCACAGGAGGGATTGATCATGTTTCTAAGCCATATGGTACTGAATTAGTGCAATTGGCTAAGGAGGAGTGCGTTTCCAAATGGCAGGAACTTTTTAGTGCAGCATCGTTGACAAAGGGCATTTGGTATGGTACCATGCAGAATAAGGTATTTAAAGTTCCCTGGTTTGATTGTGCTGGCCTTTCCAGGGGCCTTCTTGTGTCAGCACTACGTGTTCGATCTGGTCATATTCCACTTAATTGTTTTTTGCATTTGATGAGATTTGTGCAATCACCTTTGTATATGGGATGTAATAAGACTAAAGACCTTATTCACTTTATTGTGGAATGTGATCAGAATAAGGAGATCAGAGTCAGGTATTTAAAAAGCCGTGGTGGCCTAGTGGTTTGACCTATCGCCTCTCAAACAGAGGGTCGTGGGTTCAAACCCCGGCTCGCACCTCTGAGTTTTTCGAAATTCATGTGCGTAATTACATTTGAAATTTACCACGAGCTTTGAGGTGAAGGAAAACATCGTGAGGAAACCTGCACAAACCTGCGAAGCAATTCAATGGTGCGTGTGAAGTTCCCAATCCGCACTGGGCCCGCGTGGGAACTATGGCCCAAGCCCTCTGGTTCTGAGAGGAGGCCTGTGCCCAGCAGTGGGACGTATATAGGCTGGGATGAGTCAGGTATTTGGATGGTACGGGCTTGGTCAATGGAGCTGTAAATGTAATCCTCAGTCGACCGCTTTCAGAAGAAGCGACGCGAATTTACAGATTCATTGGACGGGGCTTTGCATCCAGAGACGTGGTTTCAGTGCAAGGGAGAGTGTAATATCTGTCTGTAGTGTGGTGTATATATCTGAGGCTCCCGATGAGGCTAACATAGTCACATTTGGTGTGCTAAAGCCTTGTTAAAATATTGGAGGACAAAAAAAAAGCTATGAACTATCTTGATTCCAAATTTCATCTAATTCCATATAACTGTTTTAGCTTGAAGAAGTCGCAAACATGCTACTTCTAACTTTCGTATTTATGACATTAGTGACTTCAACATATTTTCTGCTACAGAAGCTGCTATCGGCGTGTGTGTGGAAAGAGTACACAACTGATGCTGGGCGTCTGTACTACCACAACATCGAGACTAAAGAATCAAGTTGGGTGGTACCACCTGAGTTACAAGAAATCAAAGATAAAATTGCAGCAGAAGAGGCAGCACAGTAAGTTTCTAAATTTAACCGTAATATGAATATTTTCAGCTATATACTATATTTAATTAAGTTTGACAGCAGAAATAAAGTAATTATCTAATCAATCTATTTTTGTTCCAGTATGGCTCTGAATGGGGATCTGCCTCCAGGCGAGGTTCCACTGCCGGGATCGCCGGCAACGCCCGCTGGTGGCTCTTCAGCGTTGGATGAAGCCATGGCCAAAACTCTGGCATCTATTGACCCTGCCCTTGTCAGTTCTATTCCGATACCAGAAGATAGTAAGTTTTAGTGATTTGCAAAGAGATGACTAGTATTTGTATATGACATTTAAACCTAGCTTGTAAAGCAAAACCCTATAAGTTTTCCATGCAAGTACAGTACAGATACGTAAGAATGTGTGTGAGGATTTATTTGAGGTGGAACAGGCAGGGATGCTACCTGAATTGTTGATACCCTGTGAGAGCAATATTGAAAACTATACCTACCTTTTACTCGTACAATGCTACATTTATTGGTTAACAAAAAAAACTATCGTTTTTTTTCTCTTGTATATATTGCTGCTGTATTATATCTGCGTTTTATTAATGACTAGTGTTTGCCCGCAGCTTCGCACACGCATTCCCATGGGAATTCCTGAAAATTAAATCGTGGTTTTTATTGACATTACATTTAAAACAATCATGTCAAATTTCATGACTCTAAGCCCAGCGGTTGTTGTTTCGAGATTTTATCCCTATACCGTGGGAATATTGGAATAAAAAGTAGCCTATGTTTTATTCCAGATGATCAACTATCTACATATCAAATCCGTCCAGTTTATTCAAATCCGTCCAGCCGTTTCAGCATGAAGGAGTAACAAACATACTCACTCACTCACTCACAAACTTTCGCATTTATAATATTAGTAGGATAGGATAAAGAGGTACTAATGAATCACATTTATTCTAGTTGAACCAGAAGATGTAGCATCACCAGCACAAGCTCTTGATATAGCTGAACCTGTAGCGGAACCTCAATATAAAGACAAGAAAGAGGCTATTGAGGCATTCAAGGAACTCCTCAAAGAGAAGGTATGTATATTGATTAAATACAAAAATTGTTTGAATAACTGTACAAAACTTCTGAAAAATCTTAATTTTTGAATAATTATTATCATTCAAAGATTTATTTATATTATTCTTATTCTTTGAAAAACACAATAGCAGGGATAAAATTACGGAAATATGTACCAAATACTATAAAACTTTATATTCTTCAGGCTCTCTACATTCAACATCAACTCAGAATTATTCTTGCCCGGATACCATTCCTCCTATAACAGAGTACGAGGTCAACTCTGCTCTAAAGACCATAAAATATCAAAAAAGTCCTGGGGAGGATGGTATTACAACAGAAGCTCTTAAAGCTGGGAAAGCTATTTTGCTACCCCATCTCACAAGTTTATTCAATAATATTCTATTTACTGGCCAATTTCCACAGAACCACAGAACACACAACCACACACAGAACCTTTGCCATTCTAGTATAATTTTACAGATCACTTAGCTTAACTTCCCACATATATAAATTATTTATTAAAATTATCGAAAACAGAATTGCACCACTGCTGGACCAACATCAACCCCTGGAACAAGCTGGTTTTCGTCCCAGTTTTTCGACCACCGATCATTTACACACCCTGAACCAAGTTATTGAAAAGTACAATGAGTTCAACAAGCCGCTATATCTGGCCTTCGTGGACTATCACAAGGCATTTGATAGTGTTCACCATCCAGACATTCTTTCAGCCTTACGTAGTCAAGGTATAAACAACACCAATGTCGAACTCATTGCTACTTTATATAATATCAGTACAGTCAAGTTGCATGCTACAGGCCCTACATTTGATATTAAGAAAGGCGTGAAACAGGGGGACCCGCTATCTCCTAAATTGTTCACCAGTTGCCTCAAGGAAATATTTAAAAAGCTAGCGGTCTCTTGGGAAAATACAAAGGGTATCAATGTCGGAGGCAAAAGACTATCAAACCTGCGCTTCGCCAACGACATCGTTTTATTTTCCCAAACACCACAACAGCTACAGCAAATGCTCCAAGATCTGAGCACGGCGAGCCTTGAGGTTGGACTCACAATGAACAGAGCGAAGACACAGGTAATGACCAACAGCGTGAAACGTAGAGTTACGGTAGATGGGCAAGATATTCAGTACGTCGACGAGTATATTTACTTGGGTCAGATAGTTCCTTCGAGAACAGGCAGTCAAGAGAAATCGATAGGCGTATCGATAATGCCTGGAAGAGCTTCTGGTCCATGAAAACGCTAATGAAGGGTAACCTTCCTCTGTCACTTAAGCGCAAACTCGTCGACATGTGTATTCTTCCCATTTTAACCTACGGCGCACAGACTTGGTCATTGACTGAAGCTCAAAAGTCCAGGCTCAAGGTTTGCCAACGAGCAATGGAGCGCAGTATTCTGGGTGTTCGAAGAACTGATCGAATCAGAAACACGATACTGCGCTCTAAAACTCGTATCACAGATGTGGGTGTCAAGCCCGCCAAGCTGAAGTGGGACTGGGCCGGACATGTCTGCCGCATGCACCCGGACCGATGGGCACGAATCGTAACCGAATGGGATCCGAGGGATGGACATAGGAGCAGAGGCAGACCCAAGAGATGGCGGGACGACCTGAGCGCTTTTCAGCTCGATCGGCAGGTGCATGCCCAGGACAGGGAAGAGTGGCGGAGAAAAGGGGAGGCTTTTGCCCAGCAGTGGGACATAATACAGGCTACATAAAAAAAAATCTGAATAATTTCTTAACTGTTTTGATTCACAGAATATTTCATCAAATGCAACTTGGGAACAGTGTGTGAAGATTATCTCAAAAGATCCTCGTTACACTGCTTTTAAGAAACTCAACGAGAGAAAGCAAGCTTTTAATGCATATAAAACGCAAAAAGTTAAAGATGAGAGAGAAGAATTAAGGTAATTAAATTAAATTAAAAATATTTTATTTCGGACTCAGGGTCCATAATTAGATTATTTAGTTAGTAACAATAATCTTTAAGCTAAGGTTAGTAGCAATGTTAGAATGAAATAAAATGAGAGTAAAACAGCGGAAACTAGAAACACCGAACGAAGTCACGCACCGGGGCGTGTATCTTTGTCCAGTGTTGCATTATCGCATCGGTAATGAAATTGGATTAACCTCCTGAGGCCCACGTCAAATTTCGATTATTAGAATTTGAAACTTAATGTCAATTAGTAAAAGTTGACATTTGCTTTGACGTATGTCTTAAATTTAGGACATTGGGCCTTAGGAGGTTAAGGTCTCCCCATACTTATAGACACGGAATTGCTTAAAATGTTTATGCCCATAAAATAAGAGTGATAGTTTTGAAATGTTCACTCTGGATTGATTTGATTGATTTTGCAGGTGGTTGGACCTTGTGCAAGGTCCGCCCGAATTGCTACCACTATCTTGCTCGCTAATCCTGCCGTGAAGCAGCAGTGCTTACACTGTTGTGTTTCGGCGTGAAGAGTAAGACAGCCGGTGAAATAACTGGCATTTGAGGTATCCCATCTTAGGCCTCTAGGTTGGCAGATGTTTTTGGGCGGTGGTGATCTCTTACCATCAGGGGACCCACTTGCTCATTTGCCATCCAGTTGAATAAAAAAAAAGTTAATATGTTACTGCATTTTCTAGGTTAAAAACAAAGAAGAACCGAGAAAATTTGGAAGAATTCTTGCTGAGTTGTGACCGCGTCACGTCGATGACTAAATATTACAAATGTGACGATATGTTCAGTAACCTTGAGGTAAGTTATTTTTCGACAAATCCAAAAAACACGAAAGTAACTAAAAAAGCTAAAAACAATTAAGTCTGTATTACTTTTTATTGTTATTAAAAAAAATGTTTTGTTAACACGTAAATATTAAACCTAAATATGTTTCTGTGTGTTTTTACTGATTTATTTGAAGTCAGTGTCTCAGCACGAGCTACTAGGGCAGGAGTGGACTGAGTCATCTACTTTACCTTCATACTACCTATTAGACTTTTAACTGATCAGTAGAAAAATGCTTAGATTTATGTATGTGCTATATTCCCTTTTTTGAGTTTTTTTTTTAAGTTGGAGCGAATATTGCTTACCACTGTTCTTAATTTGGCCGCGAAATGATATTCTGGTTTATTAATGACAATATTTAAGTACTACAATTATGTATTACTCGGCTTAATTACAACAAGAACAGCGAAGAACAGGAGGAACGGTTAATAACAGTGGCGACTGGGTCCGCAATCCTGGTTTTTAATGGTATGTGTAATTTAAACTTACCTCATTCATTATGCTACTTTCTTTTCAGATATGGCGCTGCGTACCTGATGCGGATCGAAAAGATATCTTCGAAGATTGCATATTTACAATTACCAAACGTGAAAAAGAAGAGGCCAAGGCACTCAAAAAAAGAAACATGAAAATGTTAGCACAGGTAAAAACTGGTTCGAAAATGTGATAGAAAACGAGCTATAATACTTGATTAGGTAACTTGGATCACAAATTTTCTGTTTTTTTTTTTTTACCAACAGGTCTTAGAAAATATGAATGAAATCACGTATAGCAGTACCTGGAGTGAAGCGCAAGTTTTGCTTCTTGAGAATTCAGCATTCAAAAACGATGTCAGTTTGCTTGGCATGGACAAAGAAGATGCACTCATTGGTAATTGTTAAGTTTACTTGTCTTAAGAATATGTGCTTTACTTATTCGTGTAAATAAGTACTTTTTATAATTATCTTAAAATAGCTGGTCTGATTCCTGCTTAGCTCATAGTTTATATTTTAATGACCTCCACCTTTTCGTTGCAGTATTTGAACAACACATAAAAAATTTGGAGAGTGAATACGCTCAAGAGAAAGAGCAGCTCAAAAAGCGAAGTAAGCGGCAACAGAGAAAGAATAGAGACAACTTTTTGGTAAGTCTTAATACAATTTATACAGACACAACAACTTAACTATATTTAGAGACCCCTGGTAAGAATTAGCTATGCCCACAGGATTAGATCAAAAGTGACTAATAGCTGGTGAAGAGCGCTCACTCACATTATGTTGTAAGCTAATAGAAAGCCAGTGTTAGCTGGAAACCTGACATGTCAATATACTTAAGGCTCGATTTCATTGGTCGAAAGGCCCACATGCGGGTTACGGGAGATTACAATAACGCGTGCCCCAGGGCTAGTCGCTATTCCGCCTGCGCTGCGGGGAGTCACGAGTCACCGCACGCTGTACCTATTGGCTGGGTGCGAATTACTAGGTAGGGGTAATGAAATCTATCGCAGCGTTGATAGTGGCCAAAAGTAGAAATAATGTAGGCTCTGTCATCTTTCGTACTCATATGAATCTGGCATTAACAAAGCAATTTGTGTAGACTTAACTGCCTAATTTTAGTAATAGATGTTTGTCTTCTTGAATTATTGAACACAGTCAACAGTCCCTGTTTTGTTCTTAATTCCTCTACATCTCGGACATGTCCAGCAGATGCCAACAATTTTCCTTTTGAAACGGTTTGTGGTTGAAATTTTATATTGAGTAATACACACAAAACCGGTCGTCAAAATAATACGTATTTTGATCTGAAACCGATATACATATAATTTATTACTAGCGATACAAGAACAATTATATATGTTTACTATTATTTAAAGAAACCATTAAAGTAGCTTTATCTTTTCGTTTTACAATAAGTACGACTAAACATGAAGTAAACAAACTGACATAACCAATATAAAACACACATTTTGAATAAATTTTACTTACCTTATTTAATTTTAATTACCAAAATGAATTCACAGCCCTTTTTTCCACTCAAATCACGGTATCACAGTAATTGTGTATTATAAATTAATACGTGATAGGTTTGATTTTTGTCACAATGTCGCAGTGAAATTTCAAAACGTCAGAACCTCAGAGCCGACAACCTTGCGGACGCTAGGTGGCGCTAATGTCGTGCACAGAACCAATAGTCGAGGAATCTGAACTAAGTACGTACAGTCAAGTGCAAAGATATAGACACGGCCAAAGTTACAAATATATGTATACATACACGACCTTATTGTTAAGTGCATAAAGTCGTGTATACATTTTTGTAACTTTGGCCGTGTCAATATCTTTGCACTTGTCTACCAGGGTGGAACCTTTTTTATAATCAATTTTCCTATGATTTCTTTGGCAGATGTATGGGTTGTCAACATGACATTAATAGCACAAAGGTTCCACGCTGGTGCGTGATTCAGTTTAAGGTGCGACCAAACCGCTGATTAAAAAACGGTGACGGCACGGACTCGCAGTGACGCACCGTATGCGCACCGTTTTTATCGCATGCTCTCCACACCGCTGCTTAAAATACGGAATCGCAGTGACGTGCCGTAAACGTCAGGTCTTTACCGAACAAAAGTCGTGACGTTTACGGCACGTCACTGCGATTCCGCACCGTTTGTGTATTTTTAGCAGCGGTGTGGAAAGCATGCAAAAAAAAACGGCCGAGAGCGTGTCGGACACGGGTCATATTTTTCTAAGGATTTCGTATTTTATACGGAATCTTCCATAGTTTAGGTATATTTTATACCTTAGGCTGCTATTTACTCTTAAACTACTAATAATTCTCAAGCAAACTTAACCGTTATAGTTTTCCTTGAAAGTTTGGTGTACTTACTACCATCCTGAATTTTTTAAATTTTTTCCATCCACCGGTTTAGATTTTATGGGGGGGGGGGGACACTCGATTTTAATGAAAATTTGCACTTTAAAGTTAATTATTTCGCAAAAAAATCGCTGAATCGAAAAATTGATTGAGCAAACTCCTAATGGTTTTAAAAGACCTATCCAACGATACCCCACACTATAGGGTTGGATAGGAAAAAAAAATCACCCCCACTTTACGTCTATGGGAGGTACCCTAAAAAAAAACTATTTTTAGTTTTTTATTGTACCATTTTGTCGGCATAGTTTACATATATATCCGTGCAAAATTACAACTTTCTAGCATTGATAGTCCCTGAGCAAAGCCGCGGACGGACGGACAGACAGACAGACAGACATGGCGAAACTATAAGGGTTCCGTTTTTACCATTTTGGCTCCGGAACCCTAAAAACGGTGCGCATACGATGCGTCACTGCGATTCCATACCGTCGCCGTTTTTTAAGCAGCGTTTTGGTCGCACCTTTCCTTGACTGTACCCCCTGACCCCTGGTCTAACGTGATATGTTTTTAAATTTCAGGCGTTATTAGACGGCCTACACGAAGAAGGCAAATTGACATCGATGTCTTTATGGGTTGAGCTTTACCCGGTTATCTCAGCTGATATGCGGTTTTCTGCCATGCTTGGTAAATATTAGAAATAGACACAAATTGTACTTTTTTTGTTATAATAAGTGGCCAATATTTTCCTATAAATCTTATAATGTAACCTTACTGACAGACTTGTTACAACAATATATAGCGGAACGTTGACGCGAATAATTGTTTCAACTTCGCGTTTTGAAATGGGAAGTTGTCACTGGATTGGTTACCTACGTACGAGACAGGCTGCGCCTAGTGTAGGAACCACTGGAAGCTAAAATTGCGAAATTTATTGATCTTTTAGTTTAATAGCACTAATTTTGTTCTAATGTTACACCGTGTACGTATAATGCAATGTAAACTGTTATTGTAACTATGAGAGGATAAATTATTATTATTATTTTTTACCCGGGAAACTCCCCACCCAATAGTGATGTTGGCACCACCAATCAATTGACGTACTTTTTATGAGCTGTCAAAACATAATTCTCCCATAGAGTTTGAATGGAAATAGCAACTTATATGACGACACTAGTTCGCACTACTTCGCACACTCAATCAACTAACTATTTATTTGTTTTAAAGCAACAAAAAATCTAATTTTGCATTTAATCGAAACTTAATCTGGTTTTCAGGGCTAAAATAAAGCTTTTTTTTACTGGAGTCGTGTCTTCGAATTATTTTTTAATTGTGTCAACATCCCTATTGTAAAGAACTAAGTCTGCTGTGTAGGTGTAAGTGTACAAAGATGTTAAAGAAGTTGTTAGTGTTGTTACCACTCATATTCCATAACACAAAATATAATTTACTTTCTCAAAACCTACTTTTTCTTTCATATGACACTTATACTATTGTAAGCGAATGTTGACCACATCTACATAATCAACAAGTTATCAACATTGCAGGTCAACAAGGGTCAACCCCATTAGACCTCTTCAAATTCTACGTGGAAAACCTAAAAGCGCGGTTCCATGATGAGAAGAAGGTGATAAAAGAGATCCTGAAAGAGAAAGACTTCGAAGTGAAGCCAGATACTACATTTGAAGAGTTTGCCACTATCGTGTGCGAGGATAGCAAGTCGGCGGCACTAGATGCAGGCAATGTCAAGCTTACGTACAACGCGCTGCTGGAAAAGGTGATCACCACATTACAAATTAAATTAATACTCCCGCTAAATTCCTTATCTGTAAGGGACTTGGGTTTATTTCGCCTTTTATGCCAAGTAGTCGAACGAGAATAAACACTAATTAATACAATACAATACAATTACTCTTTATTGTACACCAGAATTAGTAAGCGATACAGAAAAAAACAGGTACATATCATACTAAATAATTTTTCGTTGTAGGCTGAAGCGAGAAACAAGGAAAAGATGAAGGAGGAGTCGAAAGCACAGAAGAAAATTGAGAGCACCTTCAAATGGGCGCTTAGCGAAGCCAACGTGGACCACCAGCTGCCGTGGGCTGAAGTCAAAGAGAAGCTCGACTTGGATGCACCGGAGTTTGCGGCCGTGCCTGAGGAAGAGGACAGGATCAGGATATACAAAGTAAGTACTGACTCGCGACATAGTCCGGAACTTTTTTACTGATAACGTCGTAGTATCATCGCATTCTATGATAAGCAAAGACACTATGACACAGAAATGTTCTATGGTGGGTCAGGAATCGAATGATTTTATTGTATTGTGTTATACAAAGTTGTCGTAATTTTCCACTATATTTTCGTCGACTCTTTGTTGCCCATAAAAATTAAAATAAGTATAAACAGAAATAAGTACTAAGGCGTACTTATCCCTGATAAGGGATCATTTCCAACTAATCGAATTGATGGAAAAAAATTATAAAGATAGGAAAGCAGTCAAAATTATTTGCGGTAAAAAGAAAACAACAAGTTTTGGATAAGTTTTGGATAAGTAGAAAGTAGAAAACAACATTATCCAAAGTTTTGGACAAAAAATTACTAGATTATGTAAAATAAATATTATTACATATTAAGAGAAAGGAGCAATAAATAAAGCAGATTTGTATGTACGATATTTTAATTTTCGACATTCAAATACGTTGACATTTACAAGTTAGATATATTGGCTATCGATATTTTAATTTTCAATATTCAAATATGTAACCAAACAAACACTTAACGGAAAAATTTAGTTATAAATAAAAATGACACGAAAATGGAGACGTGTCAGGGCCAAGCCACAATTTCTTTAGCATTTACCAGATCGCGGCCACAGATTAAATTTGGGATTTGAGGAATATTGACATCTAATAATTTATATTTTTCAGGATTTCCAACATGAACAAGAGGAAAGCTGCATGCACTACCACCACCCCAAGCCCAGAAAGGCGAAACGATCCAAGAAGAAAAAGCGTTCACATTCCGCCTCACCGGTATGTTTTTGTCCATCCATTATCAATTAACATTGCCTAATTTCGTAAACGTACAATCTTAAATCATCTTAATTGCATGCTGCTTACCGACCTGATATTTGGATTTTGGAAACTCAAATGCATTCGAAATAACAGTGCAGTATGTTCCGGTCGCGCAATATCAACCTGGTATGAATTATATACCGCTTTAACATTCCCGACCTGATAAATACCGTCATGATAATTGATAATCTAAAGCCAATAAATCTCAACGTGTTTTTGTTTTTTCTTTCAATGAGGAAGAATATTGCGTAGATTACCGTTTCCGTTTTTTAATTTGTAACTAGAGCGTTTATACCTGCTGAGCTGGCAACGTTGCATTTTTGTTAGTTTTGCTCGATTATTCCACAAAAATTGAACGGAAATCAAAAATATGGTCTGATAGAACACTCCAATAATTTATTTGGGATTGACTTTTATATTCTTTAAAAATGAATTAATGTTTATTAACGGTTTTTAAAGAAAATAAAAGTATAACGAATAATTATTGGAGTAGACACATTAAATTATATATTATAAAGTGTTCTATCAGACCACATTTTTAATTTTCATTTAATTTTTATGGAATAATCGAGAAAAACTAACAAAAATGTAACATTGCCAGCTCAGCAGGTATAAACGCTCTTAAGTAACTATATATTTTTCACCTATGATCATGGACGTACTACTTAAACGGGACTGGGCACTTGCAGCTCAAAAGCACGATGAAAGAGATAGTTAGTACCGATGAAATTTGTCCCACAAAAGATACATGCCATCAAAATGTTCATCATCATTTGGAAAAACTCAGAGGTGCGAGCCGGGGAAAAAAAATAGCCGCAGCTCAATTAAAAAAGCCGTAGTGGCCTAGTGGTTTGACCTCTCTCAAACAGAGGGTCGTGGGTTCAAAAATGTTCATAGTTACCGAATAAAAAACCTGTGACTGTGGACTTATCCCGATTAGTTTATCTAGACGTACCGGGTGGCTTTTCTGTGACTTTTATCCCATTTTGCTTTTCTACCGCATGACGGGTTTGTGGCTTTCAACGGCTTTATTGTTACCTATTATCACTAAGGCCCTGGTTTCTGAGGCCCATCACACGCGACCGGCGGCATCTGGATGTGCGTTGCACTCGCACCACAAGAATTAATGGTGCCTACCCGCTGCCGGTGACGTTTCAGAGGAACCACCCTCAAACATTCCCGAACAAAACATTCGGCCGTGGTCAGAGAAACCATAACCTTACAGACAGGAGACTCCACTCTTGGCACCAGCCTACCTATCATGATTCAATTTGTTCAACCGTACATTGGGGTAATGCGGGTGCCCCTATGTGCTACCTCTAGACTTTCGCTTGACACTATTTCCTGGGACACCCTCTATAAATATATGTATAAAAACATCGAAATCTAGCAAATGGGTAAAGTATTCTTACTACGGGAGAAATCGTTGGCAGGAATGTTCAAAGTGCCGACTGCATACGACTGAATTTTTGGTAATTTTTTGCTTCACTTTTTTGGCTCAGCAATGTACACAGAAGCCGTGGTGGCCTAGTGGTTTGACCTATCGCCTCTCAAGCAGAGGGTCGTGGGTTCGAACCCCGGCTCGCACCTCTGAGTTTTTCGAAATTCATGTGCGGAATTACATTTGAAATTTACCACGAGCTTTTCGGTGAAGGAAAACATCGTGAGGACCTGCACAAACCTGCGAAGCGATTCAATGGTGCGTGCGAAGTTCCCAATCCGCACTGGGCCGCGTGGGAACTATGGCCCAAGCCCTCTTGTTCTGAGAGGAGGCCTGTGCCCAGCAGTGGGACGGATATAGCCTGGGATGATGAACTTAAAACTGTTAAAATACAATTGTTTCCACTGAGTTTTTTCGAGTCAAATTTTTTGATCAGAATCATTTTTTTAGGCTGGCAAGATCAAAGAACGAGACACAAGTCCTCCGTTATTGCTATCCCTCTCGCCGTAGATGAGTCTGTGTAAGGCGCAACAGAGAAAGATACTTTCTCACCTTGTAATATGGTTCATTTTCGTAAATACATATTTTCAGAGTACTTGGTCCCGTTTAGGTATTACGTCCATGCCTATGATGAGTTCTGTGACGTTTCGAGTTTGACAGTTTTAGAGATGTACCAATTATTAGTGCCTATTTTTGGAGAAGTTGCATTATATTTTAAAAAATAATATTTTTCCAGTTTTCCGCCCACCGGGCCACCGTTTTCTCGTTCTCGCTCGAAATAATCCCTCAAACGAATAACAAACTCCCGACTCTGGGAGTTCAAAACAGTCTTTTTAGACCGTTTCGGCATTTTTAACGAGAAACAGTAACAAAAGTCAACAACTATAATAACAGAAATGAACAATAACAAAATACAATGCAAAGAAAATGCAACGGAAACTCAACTCGTATACAAGGCAGACGCACTCGTACTGACAGTGATACTGACAAGCACTGGCCACAAGATGGCTGCGGCCGTGTTCCAAATAGCCGTGTTTACAAAATCTTGCAAGTTTTGTTTAATTTTTTAAAAAATATCTTAGTGTTCATTGTTGATGAACCGCAGCAATTGCCGAAAATGTTGTGTCACGTATATATATCGTATTCGATGGAGTCTATTTAATGGACACTGATATTGCTACATATTTTAAAAAAGTACAGTTTTACATCTGTATTTTTTTGATTATTTTGCTTCAAAATATAAATTATTTAAAAAAAAAATATTTTGCGAACATAGTATGCGTAATTCGGAAAATTTTCAAGTGTCACAGAACTCATCATAGGTGAAAAATACAATAGTCTTCACAATTTAAAACTGGCTAGTATCAATCAAATGAGAGTGAATGAAACTTAGATTAGTCAGCAGAAAACCTTGTGCAATTTTTTTTTTTTTACAATAACATTCCTTTTGAGCTATAATGGGAATTTTGAGAATAGAAACGTGCTTATTACAAGTTGTGGATTATTCTTTGTGTATTAGTCGAAGTCGCGGTCGCGGTCGGGCACGCCGGCGCCGGCGCGGTCGCCGTCGCCCGCGGCCAGCCACGCCACCTGGACCTCGGACGAGGCCCGCAAGCACAAGAAGTCTAAGAAGAAGCACCGCAAGCACGATCCCGCGCCCGTTAGTATTCTCACTAATTACAATATCGTTACAGATTTACATAGTACAATGGTTTTCCATCGTATTTTATCGGAAAAGTTGTCTCATTTAGCTTCAATACCCATCATGCAGCCGTAGGAAGTATAATAAAGTTCCATATTAATGGTTATGAATATGTCACTAATTTAATACACTAATTGATTGACACTTTGGGTGCCGTCTTATTCCGATTGAAATCCGACTTATCCCGATGAAAATACATTTTGCACTTTATCTGTACTACGTAAAATATTATTACCCGACGCTCGTGTTTATAAACCAGAAATTAAATATCCCGAAGATGCCAATTAACTGGTAATATAAGCGGAACGACAATAGAGCCAGAAACCCTGCATTCCGTAGATTATTTTTAATTAATTGGCATATGTCCAGCGTTCGCCGACGCCGGAAGAAGGCGGCATCTCGGAGGCGTCGCCGCCGCGGCACAAGCGGCGCGGCAAGCGCAGCGCGCCCCCCAGCCCCGAGCCCGCGCCCCTCGATGAGCCCGCCTTCAAGCCCAAGAAGAAGAAAGACAAACGAGACAAGAAAGAGAGGTCAGTTCCAACTTATTAATACCATAAAACACTATGTTTTTGAGCACTTACCATAGTATTTTTGCGTAGTACTGTTGAAGAATTATATAGTTCTTCAACAGTATACAAGATATATTTTCATTATTCCGGTACATTTTAAATTGTGGCTAATGGCTAACAAACATTTTCATACATTGATCGATGTTCAGGATGTTCCGCATCAAAGTTTGAACCGATAATACCGATCATAACTTTAACAGGGGTGACAGCACTTAAAAAACCCGACTAGTGCGAGTCAAACTCGCGTAGAAACGAGTTTCGTACCATGAAATAATTTAACTTTTTTAAATTGTGTCCCTCATATTTAAACCACACATTTTTATAGGTTTTCCGTAATCTACTGAAAAAAAACTATCCCCTGTACCACAAAAGTTACAAGTGCTCCAAATCTGCAATATTGTAACATTTTACTAAGAGAAACTACAATTTTGTAGAATTGTAGCGCTTGTAACTTTTGTGGTACAGGGGCCTGCTCCTACTCCTCGCTTTTTAAGACTAGGACTATCTAAAAAAAATATATAACCTGCACCTGCTCCTGTATTCGGCTAAATAAGAACGTGTCTTTTCTGTTCTCAGGTCAGCGGCAGCGAGTTCGACAGCATGGAGCGATGCGGAGCTAGAGTCACGGCGCGCGGCGCTGCTCGCCCAATTACATGAGCACGAAGCCGACTGACGCAGCGTCACCCACGTCCGCATCTACAACGCTTACCCGCCTCGCCACCCCCGCACCCCGCCTTCCCCCATTACCCCCCTGCCACAATCGCCAAACTCCCTGACGCCCCCTGAATCCCCAAGGTCGCTGATCTCGCCGCGTTCACCTGAAGTACAGTGGCCGAAGTCTCTACCCAGCTCTGATGGGGAATGTTAACTCGGTTCGTGTGCAGAAAAGAGGAGTTCCTGTAGTGTGTTCTTGGTAGCCCCATTCTACAGTGTAAACAATTGACAAATTCATTTGTAAAGTGGTGTTGCTATTGAGCCACAGCCGTCACAGTTATGTAAATAACATGAATTTATTTTAAAACGGAATAGACATTAATGACATATTGGAGGATAAATTATCTAAAACGATTTCTTTGAAGTTCAATTGTAATTATAGCTGCTACCATCGAGGTAATTATTACGTTAACTAACAGCGATCTTTTTACATAGTTTGCGCTCTAAGCTGATTATTTAGGTATGTAAGTAATATACATTCTTAAATAGCCGATATTGTTTTATTACCCGACTGCGGCGAAACCATCGACATCTTGACATATGTCGGCGGCCGATCGTAAAATCCGCCAGATCACGAAATTCATATATTTAGGTACGAGGAGTGGTTAGCATGAATTATGACCACAACGCACGAGCCGAGCGAGCGAAGCGAGCGTGCCGCGGGAGCTGCCGGCGAAGTGCCAGAACCGATATGGCAGCGTTTCATGATATGCCTAGGAATTTCACGATCTGCCTTAACGAGCCAAATCATGAAATGGCGGCGTTTCATGATCTGCCTGAACGTTACTAGGCAAATCCTTAAACGGTGAGTTTTGAACGATATGGCGGATGTCCCTTAGCCAATTCATGAAATAGCGCCATTTCACGATATGCCTAGGAATTTCGTGATCTGGCGGATTTTACGATCGGCCGCCGACATATTATTATAGACTGCATGTTTCTTACATCAAAACGGCGCACAAAATTTGTTCACAGCGCGGATTTGTGAAACTTTCACTAGTTTGTTGACGTCCGTGACAGGGGTTGTGCCAAAGTAATACTCGTATCAAACAGCCAGTCTAGTGCTGTAAGGTACATAAATGTCAATGGGCGAAACCCAAAAGAAGGTTTCCTATATCCACTAACCTACCACTAGTGCATGGAATCCGTAATTCAACTTATGGGTTTTCATGGGCGGCGGTGATTGCTTTCCATCAGATGATCCGCCTGCTCGTTTACCCCTATCATATAAAAAAAAGGCTAAACCAACTTTGATAAACGATACGGCATTAAATTAGTCTTGTTGACGCGAGTGACATTGGGTAGATTATAAAATTAAGAAAAAAAATACCTTGAGGGGTATCAAAATGATCAAAATACAGGGCTTTAGGCTAGACACAACAAAAGAAACATTGCAGTAGCTGGAAGAGAACTGAAACAACATTGGTCAAGTCAACTATAACTAGGTATCGTAAACCATATGAATGAGTGGGACATTGAACTGGCATCTGAAGAACTGTTTTATTAGTCACAAATATCTCAGACTGGTTGCTTGATTAGTTTTAAATTAAATTCAGCCATGTTAGAATAATCAATACAAATCTAATATATAAAATTCTGGTGTCACAATGTTCGTGACCAAACTCCTCCGAAACGGCTTGGCCGATTTTTATGATGTTTTTTGTGTATATTCGGTAGGTCTGAGAATAGGACGTACACTATTTTTCATACTCTACGCGGACGGAGTCATGGGCAACAGCTAGTAATAATATGGAATTTTCGACAAAAGCTTTGGATAAAATTGTAGAATGCTTCAAATACCATTATAGAAAAGTCCAGATATCTAGGGGGATTGACAGTGGAAATTATTTATACTTAGGTATGACAAGTTTGGCTTGGTGTAGCAAATTCCCATGTATTTTTTTTCCACCAAATGTACAAAGGCAGTACATAAGACCAAATGATACTTGCAATGGTAACCGCAAGTATGATGAACTGGTGAAAGTATGAAAGCCTAGCAAGCAATGGAAAGGTCTTTGGCTTTTGCAGGTGGTAAGACCTTGTGCAAGGTCCGCCCGGATTGCTACCACCATCTTGCTCGCTAATCCTGCCGTGAAGCAGCAGTGCTTGCACTGTTGTGTTTCGGCGTGGAGAGTAAGACAGCCGGTGAAATTACTGGCACTTGAGATATCCCATCTTAGGCCTCTTGGTTGGCAACGCATCTGCAATACCCCTGGTGCTGCAGATGTTTATGGGCGGTGGTGATCTGTTAACATCAGGAGACCCACTTGCTCGTTTGCCATCCAGTCGAATAAAAAAAGGGCTCTTGTCCTATGTCCAAGGCGAAAATGCTTCAAGAAATGTTTTGAAATCAGCCAAACATTTAGAAAATCATCTTGAATATGGAGCCCTTTTAGAAATACACATAATAGTTTGGAATAAAACTTGCATGGCAGATAAAATATATTATTATATTGCATATATTATTCAATATAAATTTTAACTTATAGTAATATTTGTTTTCTGTTTCTGTTCTGGTAGTAATACCTTACAAAGAAAATTACTTACTTATTTAAATAGGTATTATCATGTATTATTTACAAAAGTATATAGGTAACAATGTGTAATTGTTTACCTGATACTGCCCCTAAGCTTATAACAGCTTTCAGTGTTAGGTTATCTAAAAAATATTCTAGCACTAGTTAGACTATAATAAAGAAGCTTAAATTCTTCTTCCAGTGTTTTGATCTTTTTTTCTGTAAGTGCCAATGCTTGCTGTAACTGTAACGATCCCTTAGCTTTCTGTTCTTCTAGATTTTTTCTTTCTTCCTTAATGTGTTTCCAAACAGAATCAAACCAATGAAGTGCTTCAAAGTTTGAATCCTGAAAGTTACATTTTAAATGAGTAACATGGTTTATTATCATGCACATAATAAATATCATATGTGTAATAGTAATAAAATCAGATTTCTTACCTGGTCTAGCAATTTAAGAATATAAGCTATGCCCATAGCAAAACCATCATCTGTAAACGCAGCCCCAACTTTATTCCTTTTCGACATCTTATCTTTTGATAATATCATGTGCTCTACAAAGTTCAGTGTCAGTGGTGGCACAATAATATAAAAATTCTTCAGATGAACATTCTTAGGGTTTCTGAATACTGGTGTAAATACATCCAGAAGCAATTTAAAATATTCTGTGCCTTGGATGAAATTTGTAATCAGGCAATTTATGTTATTGTCCAAGACTTCTGATGCTTGAATAGCTTTAGAGTCAATATTGCTTTCCTCTGCCAAATTTTTGAATGATTTTGTAGGCTCTAGAGAAGGTAAAAATGCAGTGGCATCCGAACAACAGTGTCTTCCTCCAGAACGAATCATTCGAACATAACCCATCGCATTACCTATCTGACTAATAAGATCCCGAAACAAATCTAGATAGCTTTGTCCGTCTTCAGCCAGTCCAAGCACTTTTATACTTTTGTTAAACTTTTCCGCGCTTTTATATGGATACATGTTTCCATTTGTATCTGCAACTTCTTTAAAGTTCCTGAAGTCCTTGATCAATCGCGATTTTATATGTTCGTCATACATGAATTGAGAAAAGGTAAAGAATTTCTTTTTCAAAAACTGGTATGTGAAATTTACTGTTGTATTCATTATTCCAGTGCCATGGGTCCTTATGGAGTTTGCTATGTGCTTAATATTTATAGAGTTCAAGTGTTTGTTATTACTACTCTTTTCAATGAAAATTTGGTTATTTAGATTATAAAGGTACTTGGACACAAATATATGTATGTTTCTCATGATTTCTAGAACATCTAAACCTTGTTCATGAGTTTGCGTAGGGAGATTGTCTTCAACTGTTATAAGATTGAACTTAAATTTAGCCATTTGTCGCATTTCTCCATAGGTTTTCCAATCTGATAACACTACAGTTGTTAAGTTGTAGTACATTGTCGATAAATAGTGTTCAGTCGAGGGTATAACTGACATGTAGACACACTGGACTCTAAAAGTGTCAATCACTAGCAGTAACTTCTTGGTCATGTCTGTGGTGAAGGGATTGACAACATCCAGTTGCAAGTGTGAGTGAATGTGTAACCTTAAATTTGTTTCTATATTTTGATTTGTGGTCTTCAAGACATTGTCAGTTATAAGCGTTTTAATATCATCAAGCAATGCATTGGCCTTATCTTCGCTATATTGTTTATCAGTCTTATGCAAAAGTACTACACAGTCTTCCAACACCAATAGAAAATATTTCAATTTCAACACATTCAACTGGGTGGTGAAGTTTTGCTCAAAATAAATTGGTATTATATTTTGGTGCCACAGCACCCATGAACAGTTACAGAGATCTTCCATGGATTTCAAGAAATTGGCCAAAGTTTGTATTTTTTCAAGTAGAAGTCCTAGTTTTTCATAACTGTCTTCAAGGTAAATGCTTTCTGGGATGAAACTAAGTGCTATATTAGCAGCAATATTGCGCTCCTGAGTCACTGTCCCCTTCAAGGCCCGTTCGGCGATCACAATGCAAGTCAAGTCATCTAGTCTCTTATTAGCAAAATTTTTATCACCCATTAGGCTTTTTTTAACTTCTAGTACAGAGCAAGACGCTTGAAAAGTTAAATGTTGAATTACCATGTTCACAGAGTTCATGATCTGGTTGTAGTTCCTGGAAACAGCATTTTTTAAGCTTTTGAGTATTTCAGTTACTTCAAACAATGACTTTAACAAGCTTTTAGATAGTGGCACTCCCAAACAAAGATGCAAGTTGATCAGAGTTAGAATAGAGTAATTTATGTTTGAAGCAAGCTCCAAACCTTCCAAAAGTGTTTTGGAGTGCACATTCATTTCTGTCGCTCTTAATTCTTGGTGGCTAGATGAGTACATATCTTCAATGCTGAGAACCCACTGCATGCATACTGCCTGCAAAATAGTTAAATCTCGAGCAATTGATGCTTTCTTGTTACTCATGTAAGCCTGTCTGGCTTTTAGCATTGTCTGGGATAGTTTTCCATGACCTGCACACAGTGATGACAGATACCTTTGAAGAAACTGTTCCGGAAACCAAACTGTTGTACCCATTACATGTATGCTGTGAGCCTGTAATTTTGGAAAATAACAAACTTATGTACAATGGGAAGTTGACACCACTAATTAATTAGGTGTTAAAATGAACATTATCCTACATAGATTTTGTATGACAATAGCAAACTGTGACATCACTTATTTATTTCTCAACTCAAGTTAAGTAACTATTCTTAATATTTGACACATTAGTATGAAACCCTACACTAGCCCAATGCATGGCTCAACATGCACTTGCTTGGTTGTTTACAATTAAAATATAATTATAACAAATTTGCATAAAAAAATTATACCCTCACCTTAGCATTCAATTCCATCAGGGACTTAAAGATTTTCTTGTCACTATTTCCAAACAAGTGTGAATTCAGCACAAATAGAACATTTATTTTAATGCATTTATTCATATTACTGACATTGGGTTTGTCTTGGACCAGCTTGTCAAGGCTGCTTATGGCATGTCTCAAGTAATGGCTAAACTGTTCAGCTATGACTGCACAATTCTTGTCAATCAAGCTCTTTCTCAGACCAAGGAGACTATTCAGGGAGTTCTGAACTATGTCATCACTCATTACTTTAGATGTTATGTTATCAATAGCTCCCAAAACGGCACTGAATTTATCATCAGTTAAGTCAACAGTTTCTGTGCTTTGCTTTAATGATTTTAGGTGTTTGCAGTACTTTAACCAGTTTCTGGTTAAGGCTGAGTTGGATATCAATAGCTCTAAAAGAACCAAAACTGTAAACATCTCTCCAATGTGATTGATTATATAGTGCAACTGGATTCTCGCTGAAATCAAGAAATGATAGTATTAGGCAGGTATTAAAAAAAAATTCTCTCAAAGAAATTAGCATGCAGATCAGAACAGGTAGAAATAAAATATCTCACAAAATTAAATAAATATATTATTATGTGAAATGCTTTGCAATAACGATGAAAGAGTAATACAAATGTAGATGCCTTACACAAGTTGATGCTTTCAGAAAAAATTGCAAACATTTGTGTGCAAAGATTCTTCAGTGTTTCTTCACACCGGCCAGTAAATGCGCTCAGCTGGCAGATAGCCTCCATTTGTGAACTTATGTCAGTTCCACTATATTCATCATGAACGGCCAGGAACACAAAATGCCTGTATAAAAACAAACAGTTCAGCCAATTCTTCATATCCTCTAAAATAATTGCATCTATAGTTGTCAAAAGATAATATGCAACTTTTTACCTACACATAATCAAGGGTTTTAAATTCTTTCTACTTTTTTGAGCACATTCAGAGCTCTAATGTCTGATAGCCACTTTACATACAAAAGGTGTATTGAAATGTTACCCCGGAAAGTTCTTTAGGTCAAGTTAAATAACTAAAATCACTAACAAGGCAAGTACCTTTCATATGCTTCCTTTTTAAGAGCCATCACTTCAAAACAAAGGGAAGAGAGCACACTCAGCACTTTTGTCATCAAGGTGTTATCTGAGGAAACCAATTCCGTGATGGGGATGAGTTCACAAGGCTCCATTGCCACTTGCACAGGCAAATAAGTTTTATTTTCTTCCCAAATTTCATTGTTGGCCAGTGATATACAATCTTGATATTGTTGTTTGAAGAACTGGCCATATTTCTTGAGGAGTACGGATCCTGCCTCTTTCTCTAAATCGGTCCGCATTCTGATGTGTGCAAGTCACTCTCCTCGTAAATAGTACTATTATATCATTTTTGAAACTTTAATCCAAAAGATGTACAAATTATAACCATACGATACGCCCCTTAGTATAAACGAAAATCAGGGTATCCGGTATCCGGATCCGGGCCACAGCTAATAAGAGATATCCGCCTATCCGGGCCGGGAAAGAGTGTCACCACGTATATGTATAAAGTACTCTGTGGTCACCACAGAGTACATTTTTACATAGGGTGACATTTGGTTATAGATTGAGGGCTATCGTTTTTTGTCTCACTAGATCAAATGTCAATTCTCTCTCATAGTTTTTGGGTGAGCTACGCGGGTTTTTTTTATAATTAGAATAATTTTGTGAATATTTTGCAATATCTGAAATTAATTATGGCAAATATGCGTTCCGGGGCATTGAATGTCTGTGTTTTGAGACAGTTTTGTCTTTCAGAAACCTTTGACCTCCCTTTTTTCCGATCAAAACGGGGACTATGCAACACTGTGGCATGCTCGATATTTTTATGGTATGGTTTTAAGGTGTATTAAATATGATTTTAATCTAAACTTTGTTTTCACGCCCGTAATAACAGACTTTGAAAGCCATACTTAAAAACCTCACGCAACAGTGCGCCATCTAGTGAGACAAAAAACGATAGCCCTCATTGCGGACTAGCTAGCTACATATTAGTAATCTGTGTTGCGGACGCGCCATTTTTGTAAAACTTTGTGCTTTGCGTTTTGTTTTTATTTTACAATTTTGTGTTATTATTGCCTATTTTCTAAGATTTTCTCACTAATGTATTGAAAACCGTCGTATGATACAAGCAAGCAAGTTGGCAAGCGAGGGTTTCATCGTCACGAGTTTGTAAAACCTTACTTACCAACCTCGTATCACAATAGTACATTGTGTCTTAAGGGCGGAAAATAAGGAATTGCGAACGAGTTTCGTTAGGGCTTTAACGAGTCGATGTTCGTACGTAATTCTAGTACCGCCCGTGCGGCATACAATGTTTTTCATCACATTTGCGAGTAAAATTGTATATTTGTAAAAGAAAAACTAATATTTTTTTCAAAAATTGCCGAACCCGCTGACTGCGCTCTTGGCAGCGCCAGCTCCCCGCCGCCCTCCCTCCGCCCCTCCGCAGCATGTGCCCGACGTGCGTGCGCAGCGCGCGCAGCAGTATTAGTACGGGGCAATTACTCATTTACCGACCACCTTGGTTGGCTTCATGACAAGAAAATTAGTACGGTACGGACTCATTTACCGACCACGTGGTTTCATGACAAGCACATTAAGGTCAAGGTTTTATTTGGGGGGTTGCAAGCAAGGTAGCCTGCATGTTACGACAGTGTTTTGTTTGTGCAAGTGTGATGAAAATAAATAACTATTTCTCCTTCACGCTAAAACGGCTGGACGGATTTGAATTAAATTTGGTATGTAGATAGCTGAACATAGTCTTAAAAATTTGGACAGTTGTTCTTAACACAACCTTAATGAAGACCACGATATAAATTTAGTGAATTCCCAGGGGAATTTTATAAAATCCGGGAATTTCAATTGTAGGTACCGGACCGAATATTTTACGCGTGCGAAGCCGCGGGTATACACTAGTGTTTAGATAGTTTAATGGGGGAATTTGACGCCAATTGACGTTGTTTTCTTTATATAGTATAGTTAAATACCTATCCAAACCAAGTATAGAATTACCTACAGACGAGACGGGTACAAATTCAAAAGGTATCGTTGTATTTCTGAAGCTATTTTGGAGCTCAATTCTATATCAAGAAGATTCTCACTAGTCTTGTTTTCCTACTTTCAATTCGCTTGAATTTATATAAAATAAGACTACATAATAAGAATACATTTTCATGCACTTATTTAATTTTCGTCTACCTTGCTCATAAATAATTGAAAGTGTATCGAATTGAATTTTAATGTTCCGACCCAACCTCGACTACATGGCTCGCCTTCGTCTTAGTGTGCTATAATGCTATAAAGCTCTAAACCACCACTAAACTCCAAAGAATAATAATCAAGGGAAATTTGTTTGTTGTTGAAACAAACAAATTACTACGATGTCAATATTAGGTATATTATTATTGTAGTAATTAAATTTGTAGTGTAAGAAGTATTATTTACAGGTATTTACATGTATGTGCATGCTTTATAGCGCGTACCTACACACCGGCCCAACGAGCGCCAACGATTGGGTTTCGTTGGCTCGTCTGGACGGCTTAGCGAACGCCAACGATCGTTCTTGGCGTGTGCCGGCGATCCGAAGCGTGGCTGTAGCATCAAAGGAATCGCACCATTACATCGAATCCAGTGTGGATGGTCGCCGAAGGCCAACGGACGAACGCTCACTCAAGTTAAGTTGAAGCGAAAGATCGTAGCGTAGGTAAAGACGTCTGATTTATCCCTCTCTATATTTCACGCCGTTTACGTCACTTAAGCAGGGAGAGCTCAATACAGTATATAAAACTATCAATTATAATCATATCGTCGTCGTCCATTTTTAAATTCGGAATGCAAGCCGGAATCAGGGTGCCAACGAACGTTTGCTTGAAGTTTGACGACCGTGCGGAGCCAACGTTGAATATCCGTTGAGTTCGTTGGGCCGGTGTCTACGCGCCATTACTTTAAGTTTGGATAGATACAAACCTATATTATATACAGTAAAGAAAAACACCTGATTCTGGAAATTCCACTAAAATACTCTAACATGACACTCGTAAGAAAAGAAGGTTATAACAAAAAGTATCTTTATTATCAATCTTACCTAATCTTATTTAACCTCCTGAGTCCTGACATTTTTTAACAAACTTAGCGTTTAAGACCTAGACGTGGTTGACCTGTTTTCTTATTTTGGATATTTATCAAAATTCTTAGAATTCTTTATTCAATGAACAATTATAAAGTACATTCGGCCGTTATTCTTAGTGTTAATTAGCCCTTTATAAAGCATGCAAGGACTTAGGAGGATAACTGAAAGAAACAAAAGTTCAAGAACAAGTAGACAAAAAATGAATTACATTAATTTAATTTTTCTCTACTAGTAGGTATATACAGTCAGCATCAAAAGTAGCTGGTTACTATTTTACTCTGTCACATTAACACATTAAAATTTGTCAATCTTGTATGGCGCTAAGTACCTACGTGGCTGTAAAACGACAAAGTACAAAAGTAAGCAGTTACTTTTGATGCTGACTGTACCTATTTACTTACAACATATCAGCAAATATACGGAAACTTAACTACTACTGTTTTTTAAAGCTTTTCAGGATTGGATAAATATTATCAAAAGCTTCATAAATCTCTTGCCTCACTTTCGCACCCGTTAATACTACTTTTCCAGAAACGAAAATTAATAATACTATTCTAGGCTTTACCATACGGTAAATCAGTCCAGGGAAAAGTTCGGGCTCGTAGGAGCTGAACTGCCCATGAGTGAGCACGAGCCCCTCAAGGCGAATAGGGAATTTCACATCGCAACTTCCGACCATATTCTGAATTTTGAAGTCAAGGAATTTTGCCTGAAATAAGAAAAAACCTTTTTTTTAAAACATAATCTAATTTTAAACTACAGTCATCAAAATTACAATAAGTGAAAAGCTTGTGTTTTTAAATATACTATGTTTTACTTACAGTAAATCCAAGCTTCTGGATAATACGAGCGTATTTCCTAGCTGCCAATCGTGAGTCTTCTTCACTTTTGGCACCTGTGCACACCATTTTGCCAGAAGAGAAGATTAAGGCAGTGGTCCGTGGCTCTCGGATTCTCATAATAACGGCTGCAAACCGCTTAGGGTTGTATTCCGCATTTCGTGCGTGAAGAGCTATCTTTTTCAAATCCAATTTGCAATTGAGATTAACTGTAGAGACTATGTTTCTGAAATTGAGAAAAGTAGAAGTCTTATTATACCCAAGCGCGGTAGATTAGGCCTACTTTTTACGACGCGTACATAGACGCATAGACGCAGTAAAATACGCCGTGCAGCTTTCATGCAGCTTGGCGTAGGTACTGATATTGTTCACGATGCATAAGTAGTGTAAGCGTATTATAGCTTACATTTTCTCTCATTTGTGATGAATCATCACTGATGATGTTGATCAACAGTAAAGACATTAGGTACATTACTTTGGCGTATACTTGGCTATATTTCAAGTAGCCAAAGACGACGCGTTTATATTGGATACATCTAGGTACTCCTATTGGCTCTGTGCGTGCACGACATCAGCGCCACCTAGCGTGCGCAACTTTGTTGGCTCTGAGGCTCTGCAGGGCAACTACGAAACTCGAAGTTCGTGTCGTGCGGTCCCTCTGACACTTATACTATTTAATACGAGAGCGAATGGGACGGTACGATACGAACTTCGAGTTTCGTAGTAGCCCTGCTGACGTTTTGAAATTTCATCGCGACATTATGACAAAAATCAAACCTTTATTGGGAGGGTGCGAAGTACTAGGTAGGGGTAATGAAATCTATGGCAGCGCTCATAGTGGCCAAAAAAAGAAATAATCTAGGCTCTGTCATCTGTCATACTCATATGAATCTGTCATTAACAAAGCATTTGTATAAAATTTAACTACCTAATTTTAGTAATAGATGTTTGTGTTATGATGCGAGCTTGAATTATTGAACACTGTCCCTGTTTTGTTCTTAATTCTTCTACATCTCTGACATGTCCAGCAACAATTTTCCTTATAAAAACGGTTTGTGGTTGAAATTTTATATTGAGTGATACTTACTCACAAAACCGGTCTTCAAAATGATACTCATTTTGATCTGTAAACTATATTTAATTTATTACTAGCGATATAAGAACAATTATATAATTTTACTATTATTCAAAGAAACCAATAAGATAGCTTTATCTTTTCGTTTTACAGTAAAAGTAAAACTAAACATAAAGTAAACAAACCCTGACATAACGAAAATAAAACACACTTTTTGAATACATTTTACTCACCTCATTTAATTTTAATGACAAAAAATGAATTCACAACGTTTTGTCCACCCAAATCACGGTATCACAGTAATTTTGTATCATAAATTAATACATTATAGATTTGATTTTTGTCACAATGTCGCCATGAAATCAGTCAGAGCATCAGAGCCAAAAAAGTTGCGGACGCTAGGTGGCGCTGATGTCGTGCACAGAGCCAATATTATAATACCAAATTACCGTGATACCGTGATTTGGGTGGACAAAAGGTTGCGAATTCATTTTTGGTCATTAAAATTAAATGAGGTAAGTAAAAGTTATTCAAAAAGTGGTTTTTTATTTTGGTTAATGTCAGTTTGTTTACTTCCTGTTTAGTTGTACTTTTATTGTAAAACAAAAAGATAAAGCTATCTTAATGGTGTCTTTAAATTAAATATCGTTTTCAGATCAAAATGAGTATTATTTTGAAGACCGGCTTTGTGAGTATCACTCAATACAAAATTTCAACCACAAACCGTTTTATAAGGAAAATTGTTGGTATCTGCTGGACATCTCTGGGATGTAGAGTAATTAAGAAGAAAACATATAGGGACAGTGTTCAATAATTCAAGCTCGCATCATAACACAAACATCTATTACTAAAATTAGGTATTTAATTTGTTAATGACAGATTCATATGAGTATGACAGATGACCGAGCCTACATTATTTCTACTTTTGGCCACTATGAGCGCTGCGATAGATTTCACTACCCCCGCCTAGTACTTCGCACCCAGCGAATATATAAAAAGAAACAAATCGTCACTACTTAAAAAAAACTTGTACCTCAAAATAGATAAATCATTGAGTGAACTTTACGAACATTATGTCAAGGTTCAATTTTGTTGACATATTAATTTTATGTACGAGAATTTTTCAAAGTAGTGACGAAATTGTAGACTAATAGCTACAAGAGAACTATCACAAGATGATAATGTATACCATCTAATGTTTGAAATTTAACAGATCCCGACACTGTTAGAGCGTAAATTACCATTTTAGTGTCTTGGGAAGGGAGGGGTCTCTTACTTACAGCTTACTATCTTATAATAAATTGGGAGCCTATGTGTGTTTGCATGCATTTAGAAACAAAAAAACAATTTAAAAAATTCTTTTACAAATAAATTAACACATCTAATGCAACTTTAAATCACAGGAAAGTATAGTTTCCACTGGATGCAAAATAAAATATTTATACAAGTCATACTTATTGAAATTCTTACTGTAACTGAGGGAGAATTCCAGGGTCGGCTGAATGTGGAGTCATGGGAGTCATCGGAGCCGGACTAGCCTGCCCTATCATCTGTTGGCTTGCTATGCTTGCACTCGTTATCAACGGTGACATCATGTTTTGCTGCAATTGAAAATTATAAAAGAATGAATCCATCAGACCAATACCAGTCGCGGCAACCACTTTGACTCATAATTGTTACGCCACTGATACAACTTAGGATCAGTCCTGGATTTGTCAATAGGCCATATAGGCCGCGGCTTGGGGGCGACAGCGTCCTAGGGGTGGCAGATTTCAGAGGACGCTCACTCGATTTCAGAGGATAAAGTGAAGTTAAAAAAAAAAGTAGCCAATTTAGGTGCTGAACTATGTGCGCACTTTGGTCATATATGGACACCACCTTAATTGAAAATTATACTTGTTAATTAATGGTCCAGTTAGTTAAAAAAATTAGTTTTAAAGTTATACCTAACTATATTTCGTAAGTAACTAGAATAGAATGCAATTTTTTTTAGTTTTGCAAAAATTAAGTTTATTCTGTAACTAGCTTTTGCCCGCAGCTCAGCCCGTGTAGAATTCGGTTATCGCGCGCTGTTCCCTCGGGAACTCTGCATTTTTTTCGGGATAAAAAGTAGCCTCTGGCCCATAAACTATCTCTATGCCAAAAATCACGTCGATCTGTCTCTCCGTCTCGACGTGAATGACAGACAAACATACATACAAACACACACACTTTCGCATTTATAATATTATTATGGATTTATTTTATAGGGTAAAGTAAGAAGTCGGCCAGGAACCTATAGTCAGCCTTTTCGGTCCTTTGTTTTTCACAAATAGCACCAGTTTTTAAATTGTCCAATTTACAGATTCATTGGACGGGCCTTTGGATCCAGACGTAGTTTCAGTGCAAGGGAGAGTGTAATATTTGTCTGTAGTGTTGTGTATATATCTGAGGCTCCCCATGAGGCTGACATAGTCGCATTTGGTGTGCTAATCTATGGATGGTGAAACAGACCCTAAGTATATTAATATAATGCAGATGTAAGAAGAAATATGTTTGTTCCTTTAATTGCATTTTTTTATATATTTACTATTGTTAATTCCAAGTTAGAACTCAGAACTTTCATAAAAAGGCCAACTATTGGTTCTTTTACCCTAGCTTTTGGATCTCCGAAAATAAATAAATAAATTAATTTATACTGAATTCTGTTTTTTACCATAATTTTGCATACAAAGAATATGTTCATGTCATGTGTGTACAGCAAACCAAACATTTCCACTTTAAAAAAACAAGCATGTACCGGTGTTTGGGGCTGCATCATCTGTTGCGGAGTAGCGTAGCTGGCGGTCGGTGCGTATGTGTGCATGGAGCGCTGTGGAGTTCCTATGAGGCCGGTGAATCCCACCAGGGGCGAGCTCATCGTGGCGAGCGAAGGCATCTGCTGCTGGGAAGGCTGCTGTTGTTGCTGCTGCAAAGCATTCGGCAGGATCTGCTGGTCTTCCTCCGGCTGATGCAGCGGAGTACCTATCCCAGGTATGTTGTACGGACTCGGTAGCATTTGATCCATGATGAGTTAGATTTTAGTGCACCAGTATGTAGATTAAATAAATTAATTACTTTTATCCTAGCTATTAAATTATGAATACAGTTGAAACGGAACCATGAACAGAAGATACACGCTCAAACAAACGAAAACTAAACACCAAGATAATTATTATTATTATATTACCACACACAAGTTTGACGTTACACTTGACATTGACAAATATTGACAATACGTTTTTTTTTCAACAAGGTTAGGTATAAGCTGTAGTGCCATAAATTTGCAGACGGTCGGACCTTGACGCTCATGTCTGAGCTGAGACGTAAAGATGGAGTATGCACGAGCACGCCCAGTGCAAATAGTTTTCAAAGAGCAACAGTCTTATGTGTAGGCGGCAGTAGTCGCTGGCAAGCACGCAATTAGCTCATCAAAATACAAAGATTATGCTACATTTACACGCTTGCCAAGGCTTGCCAAGCATCTACGAACTCCAAGCCAATAAATACAAAGGCTTGAATGCCATTTACACGCTTGCAAGCGCGTCAGTGTATTCCGGACTGGCAAGCATAGCAGATGTGGATCTTGAAGTTTCTCCGGCTCTTGTGTTGAACTTGACATATTTTAATTTAAAGAAAAAAGATAAATTTTCTTCGTTAGTCCAATAACATAATGGTCACCACTAAAATTTATTTAATATGTTCATCCGTACGGCGTGATCTCCTGAGCGACTCTAAACACGAGTAAACGTGTTAACACACCGCAAGCGCTTGCCGCAAGTTCCTTTGATCTGTGTTGAAAAACCGACACCGGTCCGGATCGGCGACAAGCGCTGGCAAGCTCACGCAAGCTTATCCAAACAGGACGTTTACACGCTTGTGCTGGTGACAGCTCGCCAAAGCTTGGCAAGCGTAAATGTAGCATTACGCTAATATCATTTTGTAGTGCTGTGCTGATAGCGGCTCCCCGAACGCACCTCTTGTCAATTGTCGTGTCATGTCCATTGTCATCAGTGTTGCCAGGTTGTTACATTTGTTACATTTCCCGTAACTTTTGATCCCCTCGCGTAACATGTTAGTAACTTTTGTTTTAAAGGTAATTTTCGTGTCAGTATTGTACGTCCGGGAAATGGTGTCACCCAACTACCAGACAATAGTTTACGCGAGCGAAGCCGCGGGTAACCTCTAGTAATACATCAGTGCCTAAAATTCACTACTGTTAAGGGTCCAGAGTCCAGGAAGAACGCCTTTATTAACGCGTAAATTTTAAAAACTAAGGAAAGTAATTTTTGCAAAAAAAAATTAGACTTCAAGAAACGAATCATAACTTATGGTCCAAGGGTCCTGGCAACACTGACTGAAATATTTAATAATCGTCCGTCATATTGTTATTTGTTATTTATTATCGTATCGTTATCTTTGTATTTTATTTTATAGTGAGCACTCAATTGTTTACTAATAGATTATTTAAGAATAACTTGTGTTATTTACTCTTAAAAATATTATTTCGATTTATTGTAAGTATGGAGACTTGTAGAGCATGTCTCAGTGCTAGTAAAGATTTATCTCAAGTAGACGAAACTTTTCTGTCTAGTTATAATTCGCTCACGAATTTAAATGTAAGTAAAATAAATGGAAATTCTACAAAATCAAAGCAGAAGCAGGTCTGCTTGATGCTCATTAAAAATTATTTATAGGTCAGGCCATTTGATGGATTTCCTGAATGTTTTTGCCGTACATGCATGGACACCGTACATTTGTTTATTAAATTCAGAGAGAAATGCATTTCTTCTGAAAAAGCTCTGCGAGAAGTTGATCTGGTGAGTAGATAACTACCTATACTTAGTAGAACTTTAAATATTATATCTGTCTATTTGGCAACCCAATCCCTATCTTATCTTCATGCAAATCGTTGTAACTTTCGGCCTCCTCTTTTTGTTCTTCAATGAAAAGATAAGTAGGTATCATGGCGTATTATTAAACAGATTAGCTACAGCATTTCTCTTAAAGAACTAGGACCTTATGAGAACATTGATATTAAATTGTTTTGTGAAACTTCAAACTTAATTTGTATTCTAATAAAACACCTTTCTTCACCAGACTGTTAAATCCTCTCGGCCTCTAGATGTTGAATGTGAACTTGATGTACTCATAAAAAGAGAAGATGAAGGTGATAGTTTTCATGAAACATGTCATTATGGCTTAGTTGACTTTGAAATTAAGAATGAATTTAAAAAAGAAGAATCAGTTGGTAAGTAGTTTAAAGAATTATCAAAGGCACTTTTATTAAAAAAATACTTTGTACCAATTTTTTTTTTCAGTTGTTTTTGAAAATGAGGCTGCACAAATGGCCATAGGTGATTCATTGAAGGTAAAAGTAGTAAGACGGAAAAGGAAATGTATAGGAGGAGGAAGGCCAAAGAGGAAATCTCTGTCAAACACTGCAAAAGCAAAATGTGAAGTAAACAAGAGTTCTGATGAATACTTCTGTGGTCAGTATAAAATTCTTTAACAACAAAGTTTAAGTACCCTGGATGTAACAATTTCAGCAAATATGTATAGTACATTACATACTTAATGACAAAGATATTAGCAGGTAGTTTTCTGGAACTCAACAACTTTTTGTGCCTATTTTGCATATCAGCTGTAGACACTATTATTCATGCCAGCTTAGCTACTGGACAAAACCTAGCTGATCCATCATGTTGCAAATGACTTCCTGGAGTGACTGTAATGTAGTGCTCTGTGGTTCTTCACCCTAGAATGTACCAGCAGGATGTAAATAGGCATCTCTTCCATCTCCGTGTATACTCTGCACAGGTGGCTGATACAAGTATATATGTAAATGAAAAGACAAATAAGTTGCATACTTTTCATACTATAGCTATTGGTAAGTTTTTCGTAATTTTAGTACTTAGTAATAAATACACTTATTTAGAGCTACATCTGTGAATGTTATAATTTTGCAGGATTATGTGATGAAAGTTTTATTGTTCTTGATTCTCTGAAAGAACACCTTGAAGGCCATCACACTGATAAAAGTTGTGGTATTTGTTTCAAAGAGTTTGAAAACTGGCCCAAACTGCTGACCCACAGAGTTTTCCATTCGGCTAAAAAATACTGTCACCTCTGTCCTAGGAGATTCTCATCCATATTCAAGATGGAAGAGCATTACCTCACTGTACATTATGAGGAAAAGGTATGTATTAGTTTCCTATGATTTGAATGCTTAATCTTCAAGAAACCAGCACAAGCAGCAAAGGGCTATAAATTTTGAATTTATTTATTTATTTATTTATTTATGAATGTGTGTTTTCCTTCCCTGAACTTAGTTAATTTCTTAATTCTTGTTGTTTTGACATTTATTATTCCTTAGGGTTCATTCGAGTATTACGTAAGTAGAATTTTAGTACTTTTCGACTCACCCTTCATCCTTGTCAGCAAAAGTAAGAAAAATTCTATCCCCCCCCATGTTTTTCTACACAAACAACGGTATATCTATATTTTTGAAGCTGCTCTGGTTACGTTAAAGGCGCGGTTTCATACATTAAGTTTAATAAATATTTTTTTATTATTAGATTGCCGAATTGAGTTGTGAGCATTGTCCGAAAAAGTTTACTTGCCCAAAGAAGTTCAGTATACATGCAGAGACACACAATATAGGATGCCATTTATGTACAGAAGTGTAAGTATGAAGATCGACGCTACCACTTTCATTTGTCGTGATACATACCTATAGTAGATGGTTCTTTATGCTGTAGTCTTTGCATCTATGTGAGCAACAAAAGAGTTTAAGGAACGACTACTCTGAAGCTCAGATTACTAGAAGCGACACGCCAAATTGAGTCACGTTTTTGACGCCTGCCGGTGTACCGTATAGTCGCGTCCACATGAAAGCTATGTAATACGGTAATTACCACGTAATTACCAATTTTTACCTACCTAGACAATGAATGAGTTAGAACGCGAAAATGCGATAGAATAGAAAAAAAATGTAAGCTTCTTTTAAATGTAAATAGAGTTTTATATAAACGCCGGGTACGCCAGTATCGCCATAGCTGCTGCATAGAAAAAAAACCTTTTTAGAAAGATACAATTAGGTAGGTCCTACCTATAATATAGAAATATCAAAAATGCACTTTAGATTAATTTCTCAACTGTTTTTTTTTCTTTGCAAAACATTGGCAGTATATCTATATTTTAATAATATGCATAGGATACTAGTTGACAGAGGCGTCTCAAGCCCATGTAGCGCAGCGCCCGTGTGTAAATTAATTTAGCGCCCACTAGTAAGCGCGCGGTCATAATGGAATACGGGCGCAGGTTCATTGAAAGTGCCGCGGCCGGCGCTCCTAACACAACGCTGCGCCCGCGTGCAACGCACACCCACCACCAGCCCCATGCACCATAGGTAAAGCCGCCTCTGCTAGTTGTTACCCGCGCCGCGTCTCTGTCAGCGAAGAATTCGTTTATCTTTATCCTGCGGGAAATATACAATGTTCCAGATTAAAAGCTGTCTTATGTCCTTCCCATTTGGCATTTATAATATTACAGACCCGGAGATGGTGACACAAAATATTAGATCATTTATACCACCAGTATGGCGGTTCTTCAGGGGTCTAATTACGGAATGACAAAAAAGAAAATGATGGTCATAGTGCTGGTACCGGTGGCCCAATCGCGTAGGCGTTAATCGAAAGTGTCGGATAAATAGCGAGTTTTGAACGATTTGTTCCACAAAAATGCTCGAGTTTTCCGATAGTAGATAAAAAAAAGATGTAGGCGGTAGCGTAATGCCATACTTCTCCGGTGTGACTTACAGCCCGCCATACCGACGCGAATACATTCATTAAAAAAAAAAAACAATTCAACCATTACCAAGCTAATTTTTGCGCAGCTAATCATCGTCGAGTAGCCATTCACGGAAATCACCTTGCCATACTTTTCCAACGGTTCCCAATGGCCGCACATTTTTGCTGTTGCCCGCGCGGCCGCGTCTCCGTCCGCGTAAAAGTATGAAAAATAGTTTACTTAAATCCTATTCTCAGACCTACCGAATATACACAAAAAAACAAACATAAAAATCGGTCAAGACGTTTCGAAGGAGTTTTATTGATATATTATTAGATTAAATAGAAAGGATGACATATCTATATATTTGTCAAATAATCCCATTACTTTCTGTCTGATTTGACGTCAGCTCGAATTATGCATTTTAACGGTATTTTGAGCCCCATTGTGACCAATCCTTTTAAAGTAGAAAAAAGTCAAAATATCTTATATTCAAATAGGCACTTTCTGCCTTTGACGCAAAAAAAATGCATCTTAACGGTATTTGAGGTTTCCAATCCTTTGTCCTTATTTTAGGGTAAATCACTTCGATGGTAAATCACGACTGTGTCAAGTGTCATAATCATAAACGATGCAATTACAACAGAGTATAAGTACCTATGTAGAATTACAATATTGACAAGTGGATAACTGGTGGCTCGTCATGTCAGCTGAGCTGAAATACAGCTTGTAGTACTTATACAAATTCAAAAACATTAACACAAATATCTATAAATATCTATATAATATCTAAATATCTTGATATGATATTGTCAGACTCCCAAATAGGCATCAGTTGAATGAACATCTTAGAAGCCATCAACCAGAGAAGCGTTACGCCTGCGATATGTGCGAATACACTGCCATCTATGCGAACGTCCTGGCTGTATGTAATACATTTTCCAACAGTTCATTGCATTTATTTGTTTATACTATTATACAACCAATACAAATAATACACACATTAATACAATCCAAAACAGGAAGGTAAAGGCAGAGGATAGAGTACTTTGATGAAATAAAGAAGAAAATAGACAATGTGTCGTAAATACCAGAAGGTAAAAAGCACGCAGTAAGAAGAACTGGAGGGAAATGCATCGATAAATACTCGTAAATGTTGATTTATTGATGCTGTAATAAACAAAGTTAGTTTTTCTCTTTTCAGAATCATAAGAAAAGAAGACATAAAAAATTTACTTGCAAAATTTGCGAAAGAAGATTTGCAGATGCTTCAAGACTTAAAAATCACGTGTGTAAGGATAAAAGTAAACTTTGTCCGGTATGCGGCCAGCGTATATTCGATTCCGTACGTACCTTGCTCTATATTTGATTAGCGATGCCTCTGTATTACATCGAAATCAATTATTATTTTTTGTAGCCGACGTAGATTGACTGAAATTAAATAGAAGGCGTCCATTACTCACGTTATGTTATTTTGCACCATTTTAAACCCATTACCCTCTGGTGATACTCCGTAATCTGTAGATGTTAAATCCCTACCCTACAACATCTCAAATATACCAATAGTATTAAAATAAATACTCGACCAAAACCAGTTTAATACATCAGTGATCAAAACATTGAAAAAATAAAGTTTAATTTAAAAATTTAAAAAATGTTTCCACAGTTTACGCGCCATTTAAACTCCCACGAAGACGCTAAGACATTCAAATGTGAGCGATGCCCGGCGTCCTACAAGAACCGATTATCCCTCAAGATTCACATAGACCGACACGACAACAACCCGACACACTCGTGCGATTACTGCGGACGCAAATTCTACGCCAAGTCAACTTTGGTCAAACATCGCCGCGTACACACAGGTGCAACCTTTTTTTGATTCGTTTGCTGCCGCCCAAATCTGGACGGTCTCGAGAAGACCGATACGATAAGGGTGTTTTGAGACTACCGTTTTATACGCGCGTATAAGCTCGTTTTTGAAAGCGCGTGTACGCGCGCACAGGTTCGGTTTTGTTTTTTCGAGGGTTGACACGCATATTTCGGTCGTATATACGCAGAAGAAAATGCTAGTCTGTAACCGCCTTAAGATATCACATCTTCATCTAGAGTTTGTTGTGTTGTGAGTTTGTGTTTTAAGTTGCTACACTTAGTTGCTAGATAAAATATTCACTTCAATGGCACACTACGCGTAGATTATTTTTTCACTTCTCATGCTCGCAAAGTTCGTGTTTATGCTAGGCGAGTAAAATATTCGTCTAAGACCAAGGTGTCTAAAAATAAAAATAAAACTACATAATTTTTTTATCATTTTTGATTTATATAAAAATTAAAATTATTTAACATTCAAAATAAATCAATAAAACTAAAAAATCATAATTATATAGAAATGCATGAAAAAATATATAAACATTGGAACATAGAACTTCCTGCTTTTTTGAAGTCGTAACCGACTACTAAAAGGTACATAGTAAGTGAAAAATTGTTTCCACTGTTGCTATTTAATTTACTTGCAATCGAAGTGAAAAGCAGTGTAAAACTCGAGCATTAAACCCATTTTTCCCTCGACGTCACACCCTTGCCGTACCGGCTCGGGTGGTTATATGAACGTCTTGGGTTAAAAGGCTCGTTTATGCTCTTGTTGTACAATCTACTATTAATGTAAATTATTTTTGCATTTACAGGTGAAAGACCTTACGCATGTGAAAAGTGCGGGAAACGGTTCACCGGTAACAGCAACCTCAGGCTTCATATGAAAACACACGGAATAATGCTAATTACCAAGAAAAATAAGGAGACTGAACAAGCACCGGTGATTTCGGCATTGTCTACGGCTCCTCCCGCTAACCCGACTATGGCTTCTACTACAAAGTGATTAGTTATGTTATGTATGTTACATCTAGTGCTACATTAAATTAGCGATATAGAAGGACTGCCTTTATTGATTTTACGGCACATCGAATGGTGCACTGAATAAATGTGCTTCATTCAAAATTTCAAATTGGTCTAAAAATTAAAGCATTAAAGGTTCAAATACTATGTATGTAGCATTAATAAAACCATTTTTGGGCAAGGGATGCTATAAAGAATTATATTTTTTAGTATTTTCGTTTTACCAATAAAACTCCGTGGCCCTTATTTTCTTTTGAGTAGTGTATCTGTCAGTAGTGTGATCATAACAGTACCGTAAAGCTGGGTTTTGCAGCATGCAGTGCCGGTTTTAGTACTTCCAGCGCCCTGGGCGAAATTTCCACACTATTTTATAGAAAGTAGGTATAGGCTTCCCTGAATGAGCCAGAAGATAAAAGGGGCGCCTGCCGCCCCTACGGTCGCCCCACTGCGCCCTACCCTAAGAGCGTTTTCACATTATCCGATCCGATATCGGTATCGGATGACGATAGACGACATCCGATAGCCGACACCATGTGCTGCTTTCACATATTTCCGACAAAATCGTTCCGAT